>NC_034599.1:221342-242034 GCF_900095145.1 Mus pahari | reverse complement strand
ATCCGCTTATCAGTGAGTGCATATCTAGTGACTTCTTTTGTGATTGGGTTACCTCACTAAGGATGATATCCTCCAGATACATCCATTTGCCCAAGAATTGCATAAATTCATTGTTTTTAATAGCTGAGTAGTACTCCATTGTGTAAATGTACCACAGTTAGGAGCAGAGTTTTATCAGACCTTAAAGGATACCTAATTGAAGTACTTCTCAAACTATTCCAGAAAATATAAACAGAAGTTAATCTACCAAATTAATTCTATGAAGCCACAGTTAACCCGATACCTAAACCACATGAAGACCCAACAAAGAAAGAGAACTTCAGACCAATTGCCCTTATGAACATCAATGCAAAAATACACAATAAAATCCTTAGAAACTTAACTATGAACACATCAAAATGATCATCCATCATGCCCAAGTAGGCTTCATTCCAGGGATGCAGGGATGGTTTAATATATGGAATTCCATCAACGTAATCCACTATATAAACAAACTCAAAGACAGAAACCACATGATCATCTCATTAGATGCTGAGAAAGCATTTGACAAAATTCAACATCCCTTCATGATAAAAGTCTTAGAAAGATCAGGAATTCAAGGCCCATACCTAAACATAATAAAATCAATATACAGCAAACCAGTAGCCAACATCAAACTCAATGGAGAGAAGCTGGAAGCAATCCTGCTAAAATCAGGGACTATACAAGGCTACCCACTTTTTCCCTACATATTCAATATAGTACTAGAAGTCCTATCCAGAGCAATTAGACAACAAAAGGAGATCAGGGGGATACAAATTGGAAAGGAAGAAGTCAAAATATAACTATTTGCAGATGATAGGACAGTATATATAAGTGACCCTAAAAATTCCACCAGAGCACTCCTAAAACTGATAAACAGCTTCAGTGAAGTAGCTGGATATAAAATTAATTCAAATAGGTGGCCTTTCTCTACACAAAGGATAAATGGGATGACAAAGAATTTAGTTTAACAACACCCTTCACAATAGTCACAAATAATATAAAATACCTTGGTGTGACTCTAACTAAGGAAGTGAAACATCTGTATGATAAGAACTTGAAGTCTCTGAAGAAAAAAAATTGAAGATCTCAGAAGACGGAAAGATCTCCCATGCTCATGGATTGGCAGTATTAATATAGTCAAAATGGCTATCCTGCCAAAAACAATCTACAGATTCAATTAAATCCCCATCAAAATTCAACTCAATTTTTCGCTGAGTTAGAAAGGGCCATTTGCAAATTCATGTGGAATAACAAAAAACCAAGGATAGAAAAAACTATTCTCAACAATAAAAGAACCTCTGGTGGAATAACGATGCCTGAACAAAATCTGTACTACAGAGTAATTGTGATAAAAACTGCATGGTACTGGTACAGCAACAGACAAGTAGACCAATGGAATGGAATTGAATACCCAGAAATGAACCCACACCACTATGGTCACTTGATCTTTGACAAGGCAGCTAAAACCACCCAGTGGAAAAATGACAGCATTTTCAACAAATGGTGCTGGCNTAACTGGCAGTTATCATGTAGAAGAATGTTAATTGACCCATTCTTATCCTCTTGTACTAAGCTCAACTCTAAGTGGATCAAGGAATTCCACATAAAATTAGAGACACTGAAATTTATAGAGGAGAAAGTGGAGAAATCCTCGAAGATATGGGCACAGGGGAAAAATTCCTGAATAGAACAGCAATGGCTTGTGCTGTAAAATCAAGAACTGACAAATGGGACCTCATAAAATTGCAAATCTTCCATAAGGTAAAAGACACTGTCAACAAGACAAAAAGGCCACCAATAGATGGGGAAAGGATTTTTAACAATCCTAATTCTGATAGTGGACTAATATCCAATATATAAAAAGAGCTCAAGAAGCTGGACTCCAGAAATTCAAATAACCCCATTAAAAATGGGGTCCAGAAATAAACAAAGAATTCTCAACTGAGGAATACAGAATGGGTGAGAAACACCTGAAAAAATGTTCAACATCCTTAATCATCAAAGAAATGTAAATCAAAACAACCTATAGATTCTACCTCACACCAGTCAGAATTGCTAAGATCAAAAATTCAGGTGACAGCAGATGCTGGCGAGGATGTGGAGAAAGAGGAACATTCCTCCACTGCTGGTTGGATTGCAAGCTTGTATAACCACTCCGGAAAACAGACTGGCAGTTCCTCAGTGTTGGGTCCTCCCTCTAAATTGTGTTGTGCCTCTTACAGGCACGCTGGGGGTCGCTCCCCAGATCAGACAGAGTACAGCAGAATGGCTGGAACACAGCGTCCTCAGACCACCCACTGTCAACGCCCACTCGTGGCCCGGACCAACCACCAATGTCGTCACGCCTACTCGATTGGACCTGCCTTCTGGACACAGCTCTGCGGAGGACCAGACCGCACCATTCCGCCATTGGGACATGGACCATTAAGCCATGCAGAGACAATGGGACATGGGGCACGTGGGAGAGGGTTGGGTTCTCCCGCGTGTAATCAATAAATCATAATAATCTTTCTTGCAGATCATCTTAATTTCAGGAAGATTAGCTCTGCAGTACGAACCCACCCCAAGGTGTTTTCTCCCCACGCAGACAGGCGCCGGTCAGCGTGCAGGCAGAAACACTACACCTTAGAAAACTGGACATAGTACTATCAGAAGATCCAGTAATACCGCTCTTGGGCATATACCCAGAAGATGTTCCAACTGGTAATAAGGACACATGCTCCACTATGTTCTTAACAGCCTTATCTATTATAGCCAGAAGCTGGAAAGAAACCAGATGTCCCTCAAAAGAGTAATGGATACAGAAAATATGGTACATTCACCCAATGAAGTAATACTCAGCTATTAAAAACAATGAATTGATGAAATTCTTAGGCAAAAAGATGTATATGGAGGATATCGTCCTTTGTGAGGTAATCAAATCACAAAAGAAGTCACTAGATATGTGGATATTAGGCCAGAAACTTAGAATACCCAAGGTACAAGTTGCAGAACACAAGAAAACCAAGAAGAAGGAAACCCAAAGTGCGGATACTTCATTCCTCCTTAGAATAGAGAACAAAATACCCATGAAAGGAATTATAGAGACAAAGTATAGAGCTAAGATGAAAGGATGGACTATCCAGAGACTACCCCACCCAGGGATCAATTGCATAATTAGCCACCAAACGCAGACACAATTGCATATGCTGAAGGGACCCTGATATACCTGTCTCATATGAGGCTATGCCATTACCTGGGAAATACAGTCATCTATAGGATGGAACACAGGGCCCCCAATGGAGGAACTAGAGAAAGTACCCTAGGAGCTGGAGGGTTCTGCAACCCTATAGGTGGAACGACAATATGAGCTAATCAGTATCCACAGAGCTTGTGTCTCTAGCTGCATATGTAGCAAAAGATGGCCTATTTGGCCCTCGTTGGTAAGAGAGGCCCCTTGGTCTTGCAAACTTTATATGCCCCAATTCAGGGGATAGTCAGGGCCAAGAAGTGGGAAATGGTGGGAAGGGGAACAGGGCTTGGGGAGGGTATAGGGAACTTTCGGGATAACATTTGAAATGTAAATAAAGAAAGTATCTAATAAAAAAAGAGGAAGCTAATGAACAGGGGGAAAAAAGGAGTGGACAAATGGGACCTCATAAAATTGCAAAGCTTCTGTAAGGCAAAAGACACTGAGAATAAGACAAAAACGCCACCAACAGATTGGGAAAGGAATTTTACCAAACCTAAATCAGATTGTGGACTAATATCCAATATATATAAATAACTCAAAAAGACTGACTCCAAAAAAAATCAAATAACCCTATAAAAAATGTGGAAGAGAACTAAACAAAGAATTTTGAACTGAAGAATATGGAATGTCTGAGAAGCACCTGAAAAAATGTTCAACATCCTTAATCATCAGGGAAATGCAAATCAAAACAACGCTGAGATTCCACCTCACACCAATCAGAATGGCTAAGATCAAAAATCCAGGTGACAGCCGATGCTAGAAGGATATGGAGGAAGAGGGGAAACTCCTCCATTGTTAGTAGGATTGCCAGCTGGTATAACCACTCTGGAAATCAGTCTGGTGGTCCCTCAGAAAATTGGACATAGTACTACTGGAAGATCCAGCAATTCCTCTCCTGGGCATATACCCAAAAGATGTTCCAGCTTGTAATAAAGACACATGCTATAATATGTTCATAGCAGCCTTACTTATAATAGAGAGAAGCTGAGTGGATACAGAAAATGTGCCACATTTACACAATGGAGTTCTACTCAGCTATTAAAAACAATGAATTTATGAAATTCTTGGACAAATGGATAGATCTGGAGGGTATCATCCTGAGTGAGGTAACCCAATCATAAAAGAACTCACATGATATGCACTCACTGATAAGTGGATATTAGCCCAGAAACAAGATACAATTTGTAAAATACATGAAACTCACGAAGAAGGAAGACGAAAGTGTGGATACTTCATCCCTCCTTAGAATGTGGAACATTCTAAAATACCCATGTAAGGAGTTANAGAGACAAACTTTGGAGATGAGATGAAAGAAACAACCATGCAGAGACTGCCCCATCTGGGGATCCATATCATAGTCATCCACCAAAGGCAAACACAATTGCATATGCCAGCAAGATTTTGCCAACAGGACCCTGATATAGATGACACTTCTGAGGCTATGCCAGTGCCTGGCCAAAACAGAAGTGGATGTTCACAGTCATCTATTGGATGGAAGACACGATCCCCAATGTAGGAGCTAGAGAATGCACCCAAGTATCTGAAGGGGTCTGTAACCCTATAGGAGGAACAGCAATATGAACTAACCAGTACCCCCTGAGCTCGTGTCATCGGCCATCATTGGGAGGACAGGCCCTTGGTCTTGCAAACCTTATATGCCCCAATACAGGGGAATACTAAGGCCAGGAAGCATGAGTCTGTAGGTTGGAGAGCAGGGTGGGGAGAGGATATAAGGGATTTTTGGAATACTAGTTGAATTGTAAATGAAGAAAATACAAAACAAAATAATTGGGAAAAAAAGACAAATAAAAGAAAAAGGCCAGCCCAGGCTACTATACCCAGCAAAATTCTCAATTATCATAGATGTAGAAACCAAGGTACTCCAAGACAAAACCTTTTAAACAATATCTTTCCACTAATTTAGCCCTACAGAGTATAATAGGAGGAAAGTCTAACACAAGAAAGGAAACTACACCCAAGAAAAACACCAGAAATTAATCTTTTCACAACAAACCCAAAAAGAAGAGAAACGTACAAACATAATTCCGCCTCTAACAACAAAAATAACAGGAAACAATAATCATTGGTCTCTAATATCTCTCAACTTCAATGGACTCATTTCCCCAATAAAAATACATATGTTAACACATTGGAAATGTAAACAGGGCCCAGCATTTTGCTATAAACAGGAAACACAACCTCAGTTAAAAAGATAGCAACTACCTCAAAGTAAAAGGCTAGACAAAATTTTCCAAGCATATAGTCCCAAGAAACATACAGGAGTAGCCATTCTAACACTCAATAAATAGATTTTCAAACAAAATTTATCAAAAAGTAGGGGAAGGACAGTACATACTCATCAAAGAAAAAAATCCCCCAATATGAACTCCCAGTTCAGAACATCTATACCCCAAATGCAAGGGAAAATAATGAATCTCACACAATAATAGTAGGAGATTTCAATGTCCACTCTCACCAATGAACAGATCATTAAAACAGAACCTAAACACAAACACAGTGAAAGTAAAAGAAGTTATGAGCCAAACATTTAACAAATATATAGACAACATTTCACCTTAAAAAAAAAAACAAAAAACAAAAAAAATACCTTCTTCTTAGTATGTCATGATACTTTTCAAAAATTGGCCATATAATCACACAACAAAACCAGATACAGGAATATTGAATTAATTCCATGCATTCTATTGGACCCACAGAGACTAAGGTAGTCTCAATAACATCAAATACAGAAAAAAAAAAAAAACACATACACATGGAAGCTGAACAATTTCCCTTATGAACATTAATGCAAAAATACTCAACAAAATGCTTGCAAACTGAATCCAAGATCACATGTACACAGGAGAAATTTTCCTGAACAGAACAATAATGGCTCATAGTCTAAGATCTCCAATCAACAAATAGGATCTTATAAAATTGAAAAGTTTCTTTAAGGCAAAGGACACTGTCAATAGGACATTACAGTAATCCACATATTGCGAAAAGACCTTTACCAACCCTACATCTGACACAGGGCTAATATCCAAAATATACAAAGGACTAAAAATGTTAGACTCCAGAGAACCAAATAACCCTGTTAAAAAATGGAATACAGAGATAAACAGAGAATTTTCAACTGAGGAAAATCGAATGGCTGAGAAGCACTTAAGGAAATGTTCAACATCCTTAATCATCAGGGAAATGCAAATCGAAATGACCCCCAGATTCTACCTGACACCAGTCAGAATGGCTAAGATCAGAAACTCAGGTAACAACACATGCTGGCTAGGATGTGGAGAAAGAGGAACACTCTTCCATTGCTGGTGGAATGGCAAGCTGGTACAACCACTCTGGAAATCAATCTGTAGGTTCCTCAGAAAATTGGAAATAGATCTACCTGAAGACCCAGCTATACCACTACTGGGCATATACCCAAAAGATACTCTAATAAATAACAAGGACACATGATCCACTATGTTTATAACAGCATTATTTATAACAGCCAGAAGCTGGAAACAACCCAGATGTCCCTCAACAGAAATACTGATACAGAAAATGTGGTACTTTTACACAATAGAGTGCTACTCAGCTATTAAAAACAATCACTTTATTAAATTCGCAGGCAGCTGGATTGAACTAGAAAATATCATCCTGAGTAAAGTAACCCAGACACAAAAGAACACACATTGCTTGTACTCACTGATAAGTGGATACTAGCTCCAAAGCTCACAATGGCCATGATACAACCCACAGACAATATGAAACTTAGGAGGAAGGAAGACAGGGGTATGGATGTTTCAGTCCTGCACTGAGGGCAAACTAGAATGATTGCTAGAGGTGGACAGAGGTGGTAAGGTAGAAGGAAGAAAGGAGAGGTAGAAAATAAGGGGGAGCAGGATCAAGTACTGAAAGGGATGGGAGAGTGGTACAGAGGGTCAGGAAATTGAATAAAAATACGTATGTAGGAGAAGGGATGAAGAACTGGGTATAGTTACTGGAGGGTCCCATATGCCAGGGAAATGAGAGGCTTCCAGGATCCAATGGGGATGACTTGAGCTGAAATGTGCAGAGAAGGAAAGATAGTACCTGTAGAGACCATCTCTTTTGATTAAGCATGGCTCCTCCCTTCAAGGAAGGGGCTACACACCCATCTCAAAGTTTTTACCCAGAAATGTTTCTGTCCAAAGGAAGAACAGGGACAACAAATGGAGCAGAGACTGAAGGAAGATCCATCTGGGTACTGCCCCAGCTGAGGATTTATCCTGTTTGCAGACACCAAACCTGACACCAACAGTGTCACCTGTTGCCAAAAGGTGCTTGCTGACAGGAACCTGGTGTGGCTATTCCTTGGGCAGTTGTGCCAAATCTGACCAATGCAGATGTGGATGCTTGGAGTCAACCATCAAACTGAGCTTAGGGACCCCAGTGGGGAGCTGTTCGAAGGACTGGAGGAGCAGAGGGGGACTTACAATCCCATAGGAAGAACAACATCAGCTGGTTGGACCATCCAGTGCTCCCAGGGACTATATCACCAATCAAGGAGTATACAGGAAGGGATCCATGACTCCTGATACATATGTAGAAGAGGATGGCCTTGTCTGATATCAATGGGAAAAGAGGCCCTTGGTTTTGTGGAGATTTGATACGCCAGCATAGGGGGATGATGGATGAATGGAGCAGGAGAGGGTGGGTAGGTGGGGAAGCACCCTTATAGAGGGAAAGGGGAGGGGGATAGGGTGATTGTGGGATAGAGAGGAGATTGTGGAGAAGTATCTGAGTAGTGGGATATCATTTGAGATGTAAACAAATAGAATGAGTAATAAAAAATTAGAACATCATAACTAAACTGATATTTAACTCATTATAGCAAATAGCATGACATAACTTCTCATCTCACTGTTTTAATTCTCTACACTCATTCTATCTCTGTCCTTTTATTGCTAGCTAAATCCAAGACACCCACAATACCAAGTGGCAACATGTTCAAAACACAGCTCAGGCCCTTATAATTTCACTACACCACTAAACCAGCCCAATTTCTCATAAAATACAAAATGTCCTGTTTGATAGGAGTACAAGCATATTTTTACAATTAATGCAAACTAAAATTAGGTGTTGCATATCACTGCTTTTAAAATATTCATGTTTTCCAGACAACTAAAATTAGATTACCTTAGCATGCAACAGGCATTGGGATTGAAATAATGCAACAATTTAACACTCAAAGTCATGAGCAGAGAGGACATCATTCATATCTATCTTCTCTTGCATAAGGCCTCTTGGGAGGTCTATACTGTGTTGTCACAATGATTATTAGGAGTCTAACATGAAGTGAACAGAAATTAATTTGAAAACCATTTGACAGAAACTAGACACAAGTTGTTACTAAATAGAAGAAAATCATATCTGTGAACAGATTTCCCCCATATTAGGAGAGGGCTAAAACCAGGCAACTGTTTTCTAGGCCTTCAATGCAGGAAGTGATAGAATCAACAAACAGTGAAGGCACTGCTGGTCCTCCAATATGCTATACATTCCAATCTGTGGCAAAAAGAAAAATGGGAATTCCAAAAAGAACTGTACTATGTTTACTTCAAATGAAGAAAACAAAGGAAAATTAAATGAAAAAAATTAAATAACTTCTATAAGAAATTAGAGCTAAACAGACTTCAGCTGTGATATCAGCTATGCAAGGTAGTCATATACAACAAGGCCTTCTTACTTATCTACTATCCAGTTCAATTAAATAACAGAGTGCATGGTTCCACTTATAACAGTACATTTACCCATGTTGGGAGTATCCAAAATCCTGAAGGTAAATAGTGGCATCTTCAAGATGCACAGTCCCTAGGCCTAACCAAGTATGGCACCCTGTGGATGACAAGCTTCACTGATATGCTACAACACAGACATCCAAGAAATAAGAAAGTATAACCTTGAGAAGAAAGAAAGATCATACAGTTCAGGTGAAGGTAAGCACCAGCGAAGTATGGATTATATCAGGCTAATACTAATATCATATAAATATTTTAAAACATTCCCCAGCAATGTAAGGGAATGTTTCAATATTTTTTTTGAGTTTACAAGTAAAGAACTTGTTTGTAATTCACATAAAAACATTTTCATGCATGTAGAAAACCAAATATTTTCTTGGTCTCCAATTTCCATACTCTCCAAACATACGAGAAAATAAAACACTCATACCTTTACTCCCCCCTCATATTCTCTGTCAATCATATAAAAAAATGTATACTTAATATACCGAGCACACTAGCAGTACACTGAAGAATTCCTGAAACATCTTCAATTTCTTCTTTGTTGGAATGGTCTGCATAGGAGCATCTTTTAGAGATATTGTGGAAATTCTTTTCTGCATCCCTATAACTAAGAAGAAAATAAAATTAGCACACAAAGGAATTTTTGAAAGCATTTGCAAACGTACTTATGTCTCCATACAGTCTATTTCTGGATAACCACCTTTAAAATAAGTGATTCTTTAAGCATAATTCTGTCATAAGCTACCAGTCCCATTAACATTCACAGTACAGGACTACATCTGTAGGCAACTGTTAATTAGAAAGCTCTTGGAGGTATAGTAAAATGCTTATTGTATGAAGGAAAAAGGGGAAATAATGAGAAGAGAGTTTTAAGTAGGTATAGGTATGGAAGGATTAGGGTAGGGAGGGGAATAACTAATATTGGGCATGTTTGAAAAGGCCAAATGCACATCTACTAGTTATAAACTTTCTAACATCCTGGAAAAAAAGTAAAAGTAGAACAATGGTATAAAAATAGGAAGGAAAATTTAGGTGAAGGTTGGGATTAGAATGTAGAATAGAGGTGGGAGTTAGTGGAGGTATAACTAATACTAAGGATATTTTAAAACAGCATATGGAAAGCTACTGTTTATGAGATTTTAAAATATTCAGAGTTCCATAGAAAAGAATTTACCTGGAGTTGCCCTACACAGGAGATAATGCTCCTCCCAGAAGCCAAATTTTGCCAAATAAAAGCCTAGTGCCAGATGTGGAATAGTTCTACATCAAGGTTCATGTAAGTGGTGTTCAGGAGATCACCCAAAGACACATACTATAGCCATTGCTCTTGGTAACCCTCTATAAACTCATTTTCTTAAGACATGGTAAAATCGAGTTGGTACTGACCAGGAAGCTTCTACTATTCTCACCACCTGCCATAGTACCAGAAAGTGCAATCCAGGCTGCTTGGAGAAGTCATCAAGAGCTGTGAAGCCTGAAAGCCACGATAACAACAAACATGGCAAGACATGTCCATGTGTACAGTAGTGCTGCGGATATTATAGGATAACCAACTGCTTTTTTTTGATTTATTCTCATGCTGCATGAGAGGAAAGGAATGCTTGGTAGTGCAAATCTGGCTAAGAGCTCAGAAAAATCATAGGATCCACAAGGTGAATCTACTACTATTATTTTGTTGAATGGATGGATTCCCAAACTGACATTTATGTCTATATTTCTATACTCATAGAATAGTAAAACTCCCAAAACACATTTTAAAATAGTATCTTCTTACTTTATATGACCCAGCACAGGGGAAGGCCAGGGCCAAGTAATGGGAGTGGGTGGGTAGGGGAGCAGGGGTTGGGGTGGGGTATAGGAAACTTTCAGGATAGCATTTGAAATGTAAATAAAGAAAATAATAATAATAATAATAATAATAATAAAGAAGACGAATCCAAGGTAACATAGGATGACAAGCTTCAGCATTGTTTTGTCATTGTGCTAGTTTTAAAGAAAGTTTAAGATATCATTAAAAAAGCAAAGTGTCTTCTTTCAGTAGAAATGTACAACTGGTCAAAGTTGAGAGAATACTAGTCAATTGAACAATCGGGCATCTATGCCACCTACCCAAGAATGTAGGGAATCATTGCAAATTTGTAATGACCGGAGATCTTCTGGACATGACAGGACTACTACACTAATGAACTCAAAGAGTATCTCTTTAACAGATTTATACAAGACCAAATCACATAACATTTCATGTGGGAAACCACATTCACCATTACAAGATGGCGCCCGAGCCAGATGGGCTTTCCCTTTCTAATTCATAAACAACTGATATGCACCTGCGCTAAACGAGAATGATGATGAGTCACAGCTCAGCCCGGAGCATGTAAATGAGGGTTTGCAAGCTGCACCAATCATATTATGACACACTACTCCTAGGCCTATTTAAGCAGCACCTCTTTCTTTGTTGGGGGTCTTTCGCCTCTACAAGCAAACCCGCAATAAATGTCTGCAGAAGAATCTGGTTGTCTGGCGTCTCTCTTGCTGGAGAGATAGGCATCCCCGACAAGTGGTGCTGAAACCCGGAAACCTGAACATCGACAGCGGCATAAGCGAAGACCCCCTAAGAAGTTAGGGCAGATTCAGAACAAAAGAAGGTAAGCTCTGAGAGATATGCGTCCTTTGGGAACGGAGCCTTTTGAGATTGATCCTGCTATTGTCACCATTATCCTTCCCGCTATAGTCCTGGTAGCATTGCGTGTCTGTTATTGCCTTAATTGTCATCGCCCTGAGAAAGTGTGCATTTGCTGGGAGTAAGTGTTAAGCACATAAGTCGAGTGTAGACAAGCTCGTGTGCAACAGCCTGTGAATAAGATCTTTGTGTAGATAATCGAGCATCATGGGAAATTCACCATCCACTGCTATGGTGAGTGCCCTGGGGGCTCTTCTGAGGGAGCATGGTTTGAAGATCTCAGAAAAGAACTTGGGTTCCTTCATAAAAGAAATAGACCGTATAGCTCCTTGGTTTAGCACGACAGGGTCCCTAAACTTACCCAGTTGGGAGGAGTTTGGAAAGGACATTGGGAGGGAAGCAGAAGAAGGGAAACTGGCACCAGGCATACGGCCATTATGGAAATTGGTCAAAGCTTGTATACAGGACAAGCGGTGCAAAGGATTAGTCAAGGAAGGGCAGGAAATATAGCAGGAATTACAGGAGAGCATGTCAGAAACAGAGTGCAGTAAATTGACAGGAGTGCGCAGAAAACAGAGAACAGAGAAAAAGAAAGAAATAAAAAGGAAAGTAAATATACCACCCGGAGGTGCCAAAGGTCCTACTCCTTTGTACCCTGTGGCAGAATTAGAGCTCCTCGGGCTGTCCAGTTCAGAGGAGTCCGACCTCTCGGAAGGAGAGTAGGAAGAGCTAGAGGAGGCAGCAGCAACCTATGTTTCTGACCATTGTGGCCCACTAGGGAGTGGGCCGAGCACCCCAATACGGCCTCCACCATATTATGAGAAAAGTCCGCCATGTTATGAGAAAAGTGAAACCAAGTGTGGGCATTCATTTTGCTCTGCAGCAACTCGCAGGCAATTGCAACATATGTTTCCTGTTTTTGAAGATGCAAATCAGGCTAGATATCATCAACCAATAGGCCATAAAGACGTCAAAGAATTGGCAGAATCTGTAAGGACTTATGCAGTGAATGCTTCATACACTCAATCACAGATAGAGAGACTTGCACATATGGCTATGACACCCACTGATTGGACATATGTCACTAAGGCATGATTGTCCACGGGACAATATCTTGAGTGGAAGTCCATATGGCATGACTATTGCTTAAGTCAGGCCCGTGCCAACGCTGCAGCTGGACAAGTGGCATGGAGTTTTGATATGCTAACAGGACAGGGACAGTGGGTAGCTAATCAGACACAATATCCTTTGCAAGTGTATGAGCAAATTCATAGCCTTGCTATCAGAGCATGGAAAAATTTACCTAATAGAGGGGAAGTGTCAGNAAATTTAACAAAAATCATACAAGGAGCTAATGAGCCATTCTCTGATTTTGTGGCTCAGATAATGGAGGCAGCAGGAAGAATTTTTGGAGATTCAGAAATGGCCATGCCTTTAATTGAACAGCTGGTCTATGAGCAGTGTACCAAGGAGTGTAGAAATGCAATAATGCCCTGGAAAGGAAAAGGGCTGCAGGCCTGGATGAAAGCGTGTAGGGAATCGGAGGACCACTCTCCAACTTTGGGCTAGCAGCAGCAGTTTTAGCAGCTCAAAAAGGCAAGGAGCTCACTTGTTTTAACTNTGGGCAGAGAGGTCATATACAAAGACAATGTAGAAAGAATAAACCTCACAATCAAGAGAGAGGAAACCCAGGTGTCTGTCCGAAGTGTGGCAAGGGCAAACACTGGGCAAATGAATGCAGATCGGTTAAAGACATAAAAGGAAGACCATTGCCTCAAAATGGCCAGGGGTCAAAAAATGGGTTGAGGGACCCACGTCCCCAGGTCCCTCAAATGTATGGGGTGATGCAGTCCACAGTATCAATGAGATCACCCAGCAACCACGAAGAGCCACTCCGGGTTCTGCAGGATTGGACCTCCGTTCCACCACCAGAGTAGTATTAACATCACAGATGGGGTGTCAACCTATCCCCTCGGATTTTCATGGCCCCTTCCCTAAGGATACTGTAGGACTGCTGTTAGGGCGATCCTTCTCTACCTTAAAGGGCTTGATAGTTCATCCGGGTGTTATTGATCAGGACTACACAGGACAAGTTAAGGTTATGTGCTCGGCTCCGAGGGGCATATTTGCCATATCCCCTGGAGACCAAATAGCCCAATTACTCATACTTCCTAGTCTTCATAAAATGTTTCAGAGCAGTTCCAGAGTGTGTGGAGACTGTGGTTTCAGTTCCACAGGAACAGACATCGCATATGTTTCTCTAGATTTGGACCAACGCCCTACTTTGCAATTGGATATAGAAGGAAAAGCTTTTACAGGAATATTAGATACTGGAGCAGACAAAAGCATAATGTCTAGCACCTGGTGGCCTTCATCCTGGCCTGTTGATCAGTCTTCTCATTCATTACAAGGGTTGGGCTATGAGGCCTCCCCAACTGTCAGTGCCAAACCGCTGACATGGAGAAATAAGGAAGGAAGGTCCGGTAAATTTCAACCTTATGTGCTCCCTCTACCAGTCAATCTATGGGGTAGAGACGTATTGTCAGCAATGGATTTTAAATTGACAAATGAATATTCAGCAGCCAGCAAAACTATAATGAAGAATATGGGATATGTTCCAGATTATGGCTTAGGAAAAAAGCTACAAGGGAGGAGGACACCTTTACCTACTTCAGTTAAGAGTGATAGAAAGGGGCTGGGTTTTTCTTAGGGGCCACCGAGGAGCCATTGCCCATTCCTTGGCGTATGGAGGACTCAGTCTGGGTGCCTCAGTGGCCATTACCCTCCGAAAAATTAAAAGCAGCCCAAGAGTTGGTTAAGGAACAACTTGAGCTAGGACATTTAGAACCTTCATAATCTCCCTGGAATACCCCTATATTTGTCATTAAAAAGAAATCAGGAAAATGGAGTTTGTTGCATGACTTAAGAGCCATCAATGCACAAACGGATGTTATGGCACCAGTACAAAGGGGCCTGCCATTACACATCAGAGCTCATACATTACTACTGGGTCCTATATTCCAAGGTAACAATTTAGCGGACAAGGCAACTAGAGAACTCATCATGATCGCAAAGTCTGCCTTGANAGCCACTACAGAGTTTCATGCTCTGTATCATGTTCCCACTATGACTTTGAGATTTAAATTTGCCATTACTCATGCTGAAGCATGTGAAGCTGTGTTGAAATGTAATAAATGTGTAGAATTCTTCAATGTACCCCTGTTGGAGTAAATCCACGAGGAATAAGACCACTGGATGCATGGCAAATGGATGTAACACATGTTCAAGCATTTGGCAAACTTCAGTATGTTCATGACACTGGATCCATGTCCACTGACACTGGATCTGGTATCATTTATGCAACCCCCCTCACAGGAGAAAAATCAATACATGTTATTCAACATTGCTTGGATACATGGGCCGCTTGGGGCAAGCCCCTTGTATTGAAAACAGACAATGGCCCTGCTTATACTTCAACAAGATATCAACAGTTTTGCCGGCGCATGCAGGTTAAACATATCACAGGTTTGCCTTATAATCCTCAAGGACAAGGCATTGTGGAAAGGACTCAACAAACTCTGAAAATGTATTTACAAAAACAAAAAGGGGGAACGGATATGACCCCTAAGAAGGCATTGTACCTTACCCTATTTACTCTTAATTTTTTAAAATTGGATGATCATGGATGATCAGCGGCTGACAGACATGGCCAATGGCCACAGCTGCCACCTGAATTGGTGAAATGGAAAAATGTGTTGAATAACAAATGGAAAGGCTCAGATCCTGTACTAATAAGATCCAGGGGAGCTGTTTGTGTTTTTCCACAGGGAGAAGAACAACCTATCTGGGTACCAGCTCGCCTTGTGAGAGTAGTAAAAGACAATGATGAGGACCCCCAGGAACCTGTTGGGCCTAATGATGCTACTGATGCTGTGGATGCAGAATAAATCTGGTATCAGTATCCCCTTATGGGCCATAGTTAAAACTTGGCCAGTACCTCTACCTGTACATAGTAACTCTACTGTATTGCCAGCATTTTTTTTCCACCAGTTGCTCATGTAATGTCCCTTGTATGATGCCCAATGGGGAATTACCCCAGCATTATAGCACCACTAATTTTTCTAATAAATGGTACACATTCAGTTGCAGTAGTAGTGAAAAATACCCACATTGGTGCCGATTCCTGTAGAAGCTGATCCTGAAACCTTCCCTATCACAGAATTACTCGACATAAAAGAGATTTTGGTATCACAGCAGCCATCATTTCAGCTATCGTTATGTCTGCGGCTGCAGCAGTGACAGCTGATATTGCCATGACTAATCAAGTAAATACTGCACAGACTATTAATGAAATAGCACAAAAAAGTTCAGAAGCCCTGTCTACCCTTCAGAGGGTTGACACTCATTTGGCTTCAGGAATCATATTGGTCAATCAAAGAGTGGATCTCTTGCAACATCAGGTTGATCAGCTAACGGATGTGGTTCAGATGAGTTGTGTACATTCAACCCCTAATTTGTGTGTTACACCTTTAAAATATATTAATGAGTCTCACTTTAGCAGCCATAACATTTCAGATTACCTGAGAGGACAGTGGTCCATGGAATTGGAAAATTTACAGCAGGAGTTGCAGATGCAGATCCTGGTCCTCAACGGAACACGTGTGGAGCCTATAACCCTTGGAGACTGAACCTCTTGACTTATATCTGCATTTTCTTACTTTAAGGAATGGGTGGGAGTGACTTTATTTGGTGCACTAATATGCTATGGAGGAGTGTTGTTGTTGTGGATGCTGTGTAAGCTCAAAGCCCAACAAAAACGTGACAAGGTTGTCATAACTCAAGAGCTCATGGCATTAGAAACTGGTGCCCCCTCCGATGTTTGGTTATCCATGAAAAAAACAGTGAGACCCGCTGAGCTGTCAGCTCTTGCACCCCATGGACACAGTAGCTCATTGCACTGGGATGAGTGACACATCGCTGGGTCTTATCTCATTGCACACAATAAGGTGTCCTAAGGAGGTCTATCTTTATTCCACCTTGATTTCTGTGGATTGATGAAATTCATACATGGATCGATAGATTAGGATTAATCAAACAAAAAAGGGGGAGATGTGGGAAACCACATTCGCCATTACAAGATGGCGCCCGAGCCAGATGGGCTTTCCCTTTCTAATGCATAAACAACTGATACGCACCTGTGCTAAACGAGAATGATGATGAGTCACAGCTCAGCCCGGAGCATGTAAATGAGGGTTTTCGAGCTGCACCAATCACACTACTCCTAGGCCTTTTTAAGTAGCACCTCTTTCTTTGTTCGGGGTCTTTTTTCTCTACAAGCAAACCCGCAATAAATGTCTGCAGAAGAATCTGGTTGTCTGGAGTCTCTCTTGCTGGAGAGATAGGAGTCCCCGACAATTTCAGCATGAAGAAGAAGGAGCTCAAGAACCCCCATTCCTAGCTGAGGAGTTATTGATAGTTGATGGCTTCTGCATAAAGGACAGTTTCTTTAAAGGTATTACTTTTACTAGGTCAACCATGGAACTCAATCCATTTCAACCACTTTACAGTTATACTAGCAGGCCATTTTGGTAGAGTTGAAATAGCAAACAAGAATCAGTAGCTCTATCACTACCTAGCAGAGACAGTCAAGCCTCAGCCTCCTCAGGATGAGACAAGTCAGCAAGAGGGGGCAGGGACTATAGTAATGTGCCTCTCAGCAAAGCGGTGATGATCAGTGAAGATGCATGAGACCAATAAGCTTTGTACAGCTCTCTCTATAAGTAAGTCTAGCTCAGTCTCTTTCACTGTCCACTGAGTTCTCTTTATACTCCCTCAAATCATCACATGTCCAGAAGGGGTCTGCCTCACCAAGGGTACTGCCTCATCTCTTGTGTCTTAGTAAAACTCCATGTGAGTCTGTCTCAGCTGACATCACTCTCTCAATCAGTCTGACTCTGTAGAAGAGGCAAGAAGTTTTAGCACACCACCAGGAGTTTTTTTTTTTTTTGGTGCATTTCTTTCTACAGAGTCCCAACAAAAGGAGCTCAACTACACAATGCAACGTGGACCAGTCATGCTGTTTGAGAAGTTTCCTTCATCAAACATCTTTTCATCTGCTTGCTTTAGCAGAACATCCTTTCACCTGTGTCTAATTCAGGAAAATGTTCCTTCATGTGTTTGCCCCAGCAAAACAACATCCAACACAACTGACTTTTCAAAGAACCCTTAAGGTTCTACTTCATCATACTCATTCAGGAAAAAATCCACCAAAATGACATCTTAATTCTGAATATCTATGCTCCAAGTGTAAGGGCACTCACATTTGTGCAGGAAATAATGCTAAAGGTTAAATCTTATGATGAACCTCAAATATTAATAGGGAGAGACTTCAATATCCCACTCTCTCCAAAGGTCAGATTACCAGGCAGAATTTAAACAGAAATAATGAGGCTAATAAGATGTTATGAATCAAATAAACCTAACATATCTACAGAACATTTCATCAAACACAAGTCTCAACAGATACAAGAAACTTCAAATAGCTCCTAGTATCCTACCAGACCACCATGGCTTAAACCTGGACTTCAACAACAATGGAAACAACAGACTACAATTCCATGGAAACTGAACAGCTCTTTACTCAGTTAAATAGTCAAGGAAGATACATAGAAAGAAATTAAAGACTTTCTAGAATTCAATGAAAATGAATGCACAACATACCCAAATTAATGTGAGACAATGAGGGCAGTGCTAAGAGGAAGTTTCAAATATTTATTAGGTGCCTTTCTAAATAAATTGGTGAATTATTATAGAAGTAACATGCAGTTATGACTAGTAACTTACGTTCTCATGACTTACCAGCATACTTGAAAGCTCTAGACCAAAAAAGAAGCAAGTACCCTCAAGAGGAGTAGCAATACACAAACTCACGGTAGAAATCAACTAATCAGAAATAGAGAATAATACAAAGAATCAATGAAACCAAGAGCTGATTCTTTGAGAAAATCAACAAGACAGACAAACACTTAGCCAAACTGACTTGACCCACTGCAACTTAATATACCAAGGTAGGTTGATATCCATAAGAGGCCTTTCCCTGATCTGAGGAAAAATGGAATAGTGGGATATGGTGGGTAGGAAGGTGAGAAGAAAGAACTAGGAGAAGAGGAGGGAGAAGAAGATAAGATTGAGATTTAAAATTAATCAATTAATTAATTAATTAAAGAAAAAAGAAACACACTATAACCTTATGTGCAGTGGCCTAGATAATAGTGCTATGAATGAAAGATTATGTTAATAGAGTAATTAGAGCCTGGCAAAATTTGACTTACAATTTTCTAACTCTGAGACCTTGTCTAAGTAACCTGGCCTATTAGAGTACCTTCTTGCATATATAGCACCAGTCTTTCTTAGAGTACCCATGAGTGACTGCATGAATCAATGCCTTTATAGCTGAGATAGGCTGGAACTTCCCTAGTGGCCTCTGAATGGTATCACTATTGAGGACAGTGGTGGCAAAGTGTTTCACATTCTAAAGGGCTGACCAAAATGACTAGAATGCTTCTTTAGAAGGCAAGTGTCACTTCAATTCTGTTGACCCTCATTTTTAAAATGAGGGAACTGAGACTCTGAAATTTAAATAAGTCTTCCCATGATTATTTGATAATAGAACACGGTTTGAATTCCAATATGTCTTATTTGTCAAAATCTGAAGCACAAAGCTCCACAACAAAAAATACAGATAGAAGAGGAACACAGTCATAGCATGAGGTATTATTAGAAAAGGAATTCTACCAGTATCTCTCAAACCTATCTCTTTAATCTTTAATTGAGCCCTGCTGATTTCCTACCTGCTCTTCACTATTCTTCCCATTGCACATTGCAAAAATCATTCATTCCCTATTGTGCTAACATCACCAGCATGGATACCTTTCCCTCGAAACTTGAGTTAAACAGCTACTAGTGGATGCTCACAGCTAACCATTGGATTGAGCATGGGGACTCCAGAGGAAGAGGTGGGGGAAGAACTGAAGGAGCTGAAGGAGATTACAACCCCATAGGAAGAACAACCATGTCAACTAACCAGACCTCCTTGAACTCCCACTGAGTAAACCACCAAGCAAAGATTAGACATGAAGGGACTCCAGATGCAGATGTAACAGAGGATTGCCTTATCTGGCGTCAGTGGGAGAAGAGGCCCTTATTCCTGTGGAGGCTCAATACCTCATAGGTGGATGCTAGGGCAATAAGGTAGGATTTGGTAGGTGAGGGAGCTTATAGGGGCAAATGGAGGGGCATGGGATGGGGGTTTGCAGAGGGGAACCCAGTAAGTGGGACAACATTTGAAATGTAAACAAATAAAATAATCAAAAAATGAATAAATAAATAATCCAAAATGTATAAGTGTAGGACATTAGGTGGTATAAATAAATAAATAGTCACTAACATAAGGAAGTACATGTATCATTCCCTTACTCAGATTTGGAAGATGGAAGCAAAAATGTGCTATACAAACAAGATGATGTCTTGTGCCCCGCCCGCCCGAGGAGAGGTGGAGAGGTGTTCGCTGGGGACTCCCCAGGCCTGATCCGGCATCCAGCGCTTTTCCCCGCCCGAGGAGGGGTGTCTGCCCAGCAGACTCCAGGTCTGAACCGGAAGGTGAGCCATCTTGGTTCCAGTGCACTGCTGGGGAGAGGGCGGACTGGAGAAGAGTCACAGCTTCTGGGAGGGAACCCGTGTCTGGTTCCGGTCATCCAGCACCTTTCCCCGCCCAAGGAGAGGTGGAGATGTGTTCGCTGGGGAGTCCCCAGGCCTGATCCGGCTTCCAGCGCCTTTCCCCACCTGAGGAGGGGTGTTCACCCAGGACCAGTCCACAGGCTTGATCGGGCATCCAGTGTCTTTAACCGCCGGAGGCCTGATCCAGCATCTGGCGCCTTTCCCCGCCTGAGGAGGGGTGTCTGCCTGGGAGCAGTCTCCTGG
>NC_034599.1:193788-221331 GCF_900095145.1 Mus pahari | reverse complement strand
GGGGGGAGGGGTATGAGAAACTTTCGGGATAGCATTTGAAATGTAAATAAAGAAAATAATAATAAAATAAAATAAAAAGATGATGTCTTGTAAAATATAAAATCAGATTATTTTACAAAGTCGTTCTTGCACATAGATGTAGAAAACTAATCATAAATGTGATGCTATGCAAGTAAATTTATGCTAAAAAGTGTACAGGGTCAGTAACATTTCAAAATTTAAAATTATAATGGATAGAGATGCTAATATTAGCCCCTCAGGTTATACCCATCACGTGCGTAACTTTTTAGTTCACTATTCTACTACTCACATACTTCTAGATTATAATTTATTCATTTATCCCCTCTCTACCCATCTTTCTAAAAGTTAGTGGGTAGGTTGGGCAGCAGGGAAGGGGGTGGGAGGGGATAGAGGATTTTTGTAGGGGAAACTAGGAAAGGGGATAACATTTGAAATGTAAATAAAGAAAATAGCTAATAAAAAATGTTAGTCTCTCACACATGTCAACCACTAACAAAAACAAAGGGAAATGGAATAAGCAAGATAAATGAAAAAAGAAAAGGTAATAACAGCCAATGATGATCAATGTGAAACTACAGGTGATAGTGTAATAGAAAATGACTGGTTTGGAGACTGAGGTCAGAGAAGGGGAGATTCTTGAGGTTCAGTGCTCAAGGAAGACCTTTGAGAAGTGATGTAATTCTAGCAGAGACCTACATATAGAGAAAAAGTAGTATGCAGACATCTGCAACTAGAACATTCAAGAAAATAGTATATATCCCAAGACTGATCTTCAAAAAACTAGAAATAGGAGTGAAATAAAAAGAAAATTGTAGAAGACAATGGACTTTTTTAAGTAGAGGTCAGATGACAGAGAATTCACATTTTAATCTATCCTAATGGACAATTCTACGGCTTATCAAGACCATTCAAGTTAAAATCTCTGAATTCATTAGATCATTAGAGTGACCTGATGACTTGTCAGAAATATTGATCTTGATCTCACCTCAGATTTATGAAACTAGCAACTCTGGTGATAAACATGGGGGTTAATCTTGAGAATGACTATGAAGATGCTTCCAGTAATGGTCAACATGTGTGTCAGTGGACTGAATGGAAAACATTCACCTTGATCATCAGTGCCATTATCCAATAGGGTGGGGATCTGGGATGGGACAAAAGAAAAAGAGGGAGGCTAGCACATTCTTATATGCTCAACTCTTCTTAAACAGATGAACTTTTTTGTTGTTATTGACTATGGACATTATATTCATCAGCATTTAAATCAAAATTTACATTATAAATTCTCCAAGATGGCTTTAGAACTTCATCAGGATGAGGAATTTACTGTTCTCTTTATTCTGTAGCTTCCATCTTTTTAGACTGTACAGTTATTGATTTCACTCCAGTGCGCAACCAGCCACTGTGAAACTATTCAGCTTCTGATCATAAAAGTCAAACTAATACATTGTCATTTGTGAGTGAGTGAGGGTGTGTGTGTATGAACACATACATGCACATGTATCCATAAATATATGTAGTTACAAGGTAAAACACATAATTTATAAGTCATTCTTTATAATAAAAACTCAGGACTAGTCGGCAATGTGTAGAAACCAGAAAGCCATATCAAAATCTCTCAGTAAGAGATGACAAAAATGCTGCTGCTGCTGCTGCTGATGATGATGATGATGATGATAAGAATAGTAGAGAGAAAAAGATTTTATTACATAGCATGAACATATTATTTTAAAATTCATTTTTCCAATAAAAATTATCTCTATGAATACATGAAAATGTGAAAACTAAATTAAAATATAGAATAATTGTGCAAAGATGAAAAACCTCTGCCAGAAAGGTTATATTACTCCACAACAAGAGGCTCCATCCTCTTTGTGATCCTTTGAACAGTGATCCTTAAGTCCAGTGTTAGGTTTTCAGAGGCTCCAAAAAGCCTTCAGGAGTTTCTATGTGCAACAGTTATAAGAACTCAAGGAGTGGTGAACACTGCCTTTGATATTGATATGTAAAACAGATCAAATGACACAGTTTTAAGGAAAGAAGAAGGAAAATTGATAAGCCAGAGATTGAGACTACATTAAGAAAGGAAAAAGACAAACACTCTGTCATCTCTCCTGCTTTAGCTTCTCAATCTATGTTTTCCAAATTACTACAATATTTGCCTATGAGAAATGTAATTTTCAGAAAGTAGGAAAAAACAATTTTTTGTTAGGAGTAAATATGGAAAATAATGGTTTGTGACACTTATTCTCCACTGTTTGAGATGTCCTTAAGTGTAGAAAACACATCACATTTCACAGTAGAAATAACTGAACTATTTTCTGAGCAGGAGCAGCACACATGTGTGAAGGCATTAGTCCCAGTGTTAACAATGTTAGCTTTCCTCTTTTTTCAATTTTGTAAAGAGAAATACAGTGCAGACAGCCTTAAAGTCAAATAAGAAAGTTGGAAAAGGAAGCTATACAATGAGAAGTAGGGACAAGAGAAGACAGAGTCAAGAAAGGCAAGTGCAATGAGACTGTAGCCAACTAGCTCCTTAGAATCCATCAGCATCAAGACAAATGAAGGCATATGTGGACCATATCCTAGACAGTATTCAAGTAAACAGACTGATTGTCCATTTTAATAAAGTATGACATCAGGTCACCTTGTTATAAACAGATTATCCATAGTCCTTATTCTGTATTGGACAGAATAAAGAGAACTAGGAAAAGACCATTTAACAAGCAAGAAGGGAATCATCTCAGTTTATATCAACATACATACTAAGGAGAGGTATGGCAGTTAGATAAGAGAGAACTACTTCCTACCAATAGCCAAAGGCTACTCCATTAATTGTCACAGTGATGTCAATTGTCTATTTCAATGAAAATGTACATGTTCCTTTCACAATTTGTCCCTATGGCAATGCAATTTGGGTCATAAGTAAGAGCATTTCAACAATTACTTGGTTCCAAAACAAAGACTGGCACTTATAACTTTAAAAACAATACTTTGACTTTAATCACTGGCATTACCATTAAAATATTTAAAATAATAATAACAAATATACAGCACTTATTATAATTGACAAATTGTTTAGGTATATGAACTAAGTTAAGCCACAGAGCATACTTTGAAAGCGGCAACTTCAATGGGTTATTGGTCTTATTTAAAAATATACAAAGAAAGGTAAACTTGGCATTCTTTTGCTCCATTAAGATAAACTATTTTAGATACTGTCAATAAGACAAAAAGGCAACCAACATGTTGGGAAAATATCTTTACCAATCATATATCTGATAGAGGGCTAATATTCAATATAATCAAAGAACTCAAGAAATAAGATTCCAGAAAACCAAATAACCCTATTTAAAAATGGGGTACAGACCTAAAAAAGAATTTTCCACTGAGAAATATTGAATGGCCAAAACACACCTAAAGAAATGTTCAACATCCTTAGTCATCAGGGAAATGCAAATAAAAACAACGCTAAGATTCCACCTCACACCAGACAGAATGGCTAAAAAACTAACACTCAGGTGACAGCAGATGCTGTCAAGCATATGGAGAATGAGGAATACTCCTCCATTGCTAGTGGGATTGAAAGCTGTTACAACCACTCTGGAAATCAGTTTGGCAGTTCCTCAGAAAACTGGACAGAATACCTCCTAAGGATCTAGCTATACCACTGAGCATATACCCAGTAAATGCTCCAACATGTAATAAGGACACAGGCTCCACTATGTTCATAGAAGCCTTATTTATAATAGCCAGTAGCTGGAATGGACTCAGATGTCCTTCAACAGAAGAATGGATACAGAAGATGTGGTACATTTACACAATGGAGTACTACTCAGTCAAAAGAAAAAAGAAAAAAGGAAAAACCCACAAAGAATACATAAGATACAATCGACAGAATTCAAAAGGCTCAACAAGCCAAAGTGCCCGAGTGAGGATGCCTCAGTCTCACTTGGGAGAGAGAAGAAAGCAATTACAAGTGGAGAGGGAGGAACAGAGGCACTTGAGAGGGAATGTGGACAGGGTGGGAGTGAGGCAGTGGGGGGTAGAGAGGAACCTGATCTGGTATTGGGTAAGGGAAAAGGACTAAAGCTCTGAAGACCAGCAGAAAGAATGTAAACAGGCAACCTCAGGAAAGAGGAGGTTGGGGTGGGGGACTCCCCAGAATGCATCAGAGACCTGGGAGGTGAGAGACTCCCAGAACTCATAGGGAGGGA
The DNA here is from genome assembly GCF_900095145.1 of Mus pahari. NCBI lineage: Eukaryota > Metazoa > Chordata > Mammalia > Rodentia > Muridae > Mus > Mus pahari. The sequence continues at coordinate 217,093 of NC_034599.1, read as the reverse complement.
CCTTTAATGAAATGCCCTACAGTAGGGAGAGGGAACTTATAAAACCCACCTCCAGCAAGAAAACAAGACATCCAGTGAGCCATGGGGTTGCCATCCCACAGTAACACATCTGAATCATAATTGTTTCTGTCTGAATAAATTACAGGGATGGAAATGGAGAGGAGCCTGAGAAAAAGAAGGTCTAGCAACAGGCCCAAAGTGGGATAAAGCTGAAGGGGAGGTCTCAAGGCTTGACACTATTACTGAAGCTATGGAACGCTCACAAAAAGGAGCCTAGTATGACCACACTCCAGAATACCCAACAAGCAGCTGAGTCAGATGCAGATATTTACACCCAACCAATGGACAGAAGCTGCTGACCCCTGTTGTTGAGTTAGGGAAGGCTGAAAGTAGCTGATGAGAAGGGCAACCCTGTAGGACCAGTCACCTCAATTAATCTGGACCCCCGAGATCTCTCAAACATTGGACCACCAAACAGGCAGCATACACCAGGTGATATGAGGCCCCCAACACACATACAGTAGAGTACTTCCATGTCTGTCTTCATTCAGAGATGAAACAGCTAACCCTCAAGAGACTGGAGGCCACAGGGAGTTAAGAGATCAGGTGGGGTGGGGGTTGGGGCATCCACATGGAGATGGGGTGGAGTGGGGAGGAGGTGTGGGATGTGGAGCAGTCTGATGGGGAGGAGCAGGGAATGGAATATAGAGTGTAAAAAAATGAATTACACATAAATTTAAAACAAACAAAAAAAAAAGCATTAAAAGAGTTTGACTTTTTACAAGCCAAACTATTGCAGCACAAAGAAAGTACTAGCAAGGTATAGTAACAATATCCATTGTTTCTAATGTTAATTGATTTAATATGACAAGCTAGATTAATCACAAAAGTAAATTTTAGTTTTTTACTATTTGCCAAACTGCTTTTTACTACGGTCAATTAAGAGTAAGTTTAGGCTTATTTATTTGGAGTTTTCTGACTGAAAATTTTTTTCACTGAAATATCACTTAATCATGACATCTAATTTGGGGGTTATTAACATAACCATTACATTTTATTAAAATATCTCTGTACTGGTGAGGTCTTCATTTCTTACTTTTTTATATGAAGTATTACTAATACACACAATTTTCAAACCCATTTTAAGAAATGGATACTGACAGACAAATCAGGCTAAAACAAGACCTATCCTTAAAGTTGATTGCAGCCAAACTCTATGTAAAGACTCAAATCCCCATTCAAAGACTCTACTTGGTACCGACAATCCTTCAATAGAAGAAAAACAAAATTATAAGATTCAGTCTTACAAATGGAAAATAAGAACATAAGAGAGAGAGAAAGTGTGAGGAAAACAAAAAAGAGAATTTTGTTTTTCATTTAAAAGAAAACACAAATAAACCAAAGTATTTTTTCCTATAAAGGACTCTTATTAATCCTAGCCTACATGTTCACAGACACCATAAAGTTAGCTTCAAGAGCACACTAACTTACAAGATCAACAGCTGTACTTGTTAAGTCACTTTTAAGTGTTTCCATCAATAGCCAAAATCCATTTTTACTCACCCGATAACTTGATGTTCATAATACTGCAATGTCCTCTTGAGAGTCATGTGTATCGTCTGAGGCTACAGTATGATAACAAGAGTGAAAACACATTATTAGTTCATCAGTATGGTTTCCAATCTGAGGACAGGCAGATTTACTTTATAAATATTGTTACTTTACAGTATTAGTGCATTTTCCATCTGGACATTTGTATTCCCCAGAGGAGCTAAATGACCTAGCCAGCAATTTCCCAGTTTCCCACTGTTGAGTGCAGTGGTCTTTCCTACCCCCTACTCAATTATTTTGATGAACGGTTATTAATGAGTATTTAAATACTCAATGGCTGTAATGGAAGGTTCAGGAGCAACAGGAAAAGGCATTACTAGAATGTGACTTGCATTCCTTCCCAGGCACTGTGTATAATCCCTGTGAGATAATGACTAGCTGAAAAAATCACAACTTTATTTTTTTTCTTTTGTGTTTTAATGAGACTTTCAAAGGGAGTCTGGAAGTAACAGTAAATTGAGTTAAAATTTTCAGCTCTATAATTAAATATTTTAAGCTTAATGTTCTTTTCTTTTTGTATTAGTTTTATATCTAGAAGAACTCATAGGATGGCGGGGATAAGATGGGAAGCAGTGTCCCAGATTCCATTAGTAATACTTCAAGTCAGCCTAACTTCCTGTGTGCCTCAAGAAATATCAAGCAGAGGATTGTTCTCCTGTCTCATGGACAGGCGACTAGTGCTTTGGGTTGTTCTCTCATGTCTTCAAAAGATAAGTTTGTAGCTCATGAATGAATAATGTAATCTTCTCTCACAATGGCAGGTTAAGATACTTTATTATTCCTAAGTCAAGGAATTATTGTCAGATTTATCTAAACAGTAGGGTCCCAAATTTTGAAAATCTACATATACGAGTAAATTGTATCTAAGAACATTAGTTTTATTAGGATGTTATGGTAACTAATTTCTCAATGAGACATTAGTATCATACCACCAACCCCAAGACTGAGAGATCACAATGGAAGAGGAAACAAATATTATAGGGGCCAGAAGTAGTGAAATAATATTTTTCAGACATCACAGAGCTGTTACACACATGAACATAAAGCAGCTGTAGTTTCCTGCGCAAAACCTACAGCAGATTGAGCCAGCCGAAATCCCAACATGTATCATGAGTCCCACCCCTATCTGAGAAGTTATTGGCAAATGGTAGCTGCTGGTAGAGAAAAAACCATCAGTTTTCTTCAGGGATGTGGCTCCTGACAACCTAACAATGTTCCAGAAGATAAACTTATAACACTCATAAACATACAGGAAGGAGACTTAAGTGAACTTAGTGAAGTTCTATTCTTTGTTTTTTGTTTGTTTGTTTGTTTGTTGTAAGTATATAATGCCATGAAGGAAGTGGGGAGAGAAATGGGAAAAAGATTACATGATAAAGGGGAGATTTGATCAAACATATATGCATATATGAAATTCTCAATTTCTGTTGACTATAATTCTCAAAATATTTCTGTTTACTATAGTCCAACAGAAAGAAAGCCATCATATGCTTAGTAAAATGTTGATACATTATACCAAGGATAAATTTTAGAAATTATGTCAATAACATATGTTCTTCCATATTTAAGTACCATTACAATTTGGTAACTAATGGATTCTACAAAACAAGTATCTGTGAGAAGGTCATCTGTAGAAAATTCCAGTGCTAAGCTCAGAAAGAGTTAATCAGTTCTTGATTCTAATTCTTCAAAGTGAATCTTAAAAGCATATAAAGAAGGCACAAACCTCTGTTAATTTTTATTCAACCCAACCCACATTATCTCTATATAAAAAAATCATGAATAAATTTGGTGATCTACCTTCAATCTTTTCATACCTCCATTGATTAGAAATGTTTGCTTTAGAGCCAGAACCAAGTTTATGCAATAAAATAAAACAGGGTACACACTGTAACATATAAAGTATGTATGTCTAGGTCAGAGTATCATTTCATTGTAGAAATTTAAGGCCTTGGATGTAGTCTTTACCTAGACAAAGCCAAGGTATGAATTAATGTTAGAAAAAAAATCAGACTCTATGTATTCAAAGTGGGACATTTTGCCTACTTTCCCTTCTCTGATGGAATTTTGTGTGTCATAACCTGTGCAGGGACTGTGTATGTTTCTACAGTTTCTGTGAATTCATTTGTGTGTCTGCCCCGTTGTACTTGAAAGGCACTTTTTCCTTGGAGTCATCTATCACTTCTGAGTCTTACAATTTTTCTGCCTCCTCTTCTCCTCTTACACTAAATTGAAAGATAAAGAAGATATCAAACTAGTACAGAGGTCTTTACTAATCAGGGAAGAATCAAAGCAGAATAAATAGAATATACCTAGGAAAGAAAAAATACTCCTGAACCAAGAAATCATGAGGCATTTTGAGAAATCTAAAGAGTGGAGTAAAAAGGACTGCTTCAGTGCTCATGAAAAGATGTTCTCACAACCAAGCCCCCTGAGAGGTCTCTAGCACAGAGCCTGCAATTACCAGAATGATCTTATTTGTCCAAAAGAATAATTATTCCCTACATTAGGAATTTTTACATCATTTAAAGGTACATGTTTGCAAAAACGTTTGTGCTGGTTAAAAGCTGATTTTTGTTCTTGTGAAAGGATTTTAGTTTACAAACACATCAGATGAAATCGTTCTTGGGGTACAAGCAAAAATCCTTCAGCTTGGTAAACTTATTCACTTGTTCTTTCTTAACATAAGCTAGTGGTTACATTACAGTGGCCTGAACCATGAAGAGGGTGGCTGGTTGCAAGACATCTCCCAAATGGAGCCAAGAACAACTTCAACACCATCCTTACCCCCTAGAATGCCTTAGAAGTAGGGATTCACTTCCATTTTCAGATATCACTTCATGGCCTCAAGTTAATGTGTTACCAGTGAGAGATATCTTCACATAGTCTTTCTGTTTTGAATAAGAATAATGAAATGAAAGACTAAAAATATATTCCTAGTGAGAGAGACTACTTTTTCATCATGTCTTTACTGTGGTGAGATTGAGGAAAGAACTCACTGAATTAAGTGCTTACCAAGCAATGCATGGTGGCACACCCCAATTACTGAGGAGGCACTGAGACAGGAGGATTGTCAGTGGCCAACTAGTTTAACTGAACAAGAAAGCCACAGATACAGAGACAAACGCTGTCTCAAATAAACTAATGAGAATTGGAGAAAGACAACTGACTCTGATTACTGGTCTCTACACATATGCTTGCACAACACACACACACACACACACACACACACACACACACACACAAACACATGTCAGAACTACAAATACATGCACACATATATGACTGTACAACACACACACCCCTACACTATACACATAAACACCTATATCTGTACCACACACAAACAAAAATGCTTGCAACTAATATACAGACATACATATATGAACTTGAATCACACACATATACATATACACCCATGACTGTACCACACAGACATATAGAACATGTAGATGCCTGCACTACACAATGGAGGGAGGGAGGGAGGGAGGGAGAGAGAGAGAGAGAGAGACAGAGAGACAGAGAGAGAGAAGAGAGACAGAGACAGAGACAGCGAGAAATTTTTAAAACACTCTTAACTAAATGTTCATGTGTGCTAATGATGCAAGTCAGCATAGAAAATGGGGAAAAAGCATGGCGTGGTCCGGTAATAAGGCAGCTGTTGTGCTGTGTGTAGATGTGGGGGTTGCCATGGGTAACTCCTTTCCTGGTGAAGAATCCCCAATTGAACAAGCAAAGAAAGTGATGACTATGTTTGTCCAACGACAGGTATTCTCGGAGAGCAAGGATGAGATCGCGTTAGTGCTCTATGGCACAGACGGCACTGATAATGCTCCTGCTGGCAAGGACCAGTATCAGAACATCACAGTGCACAGACACCTAATGTTACCAGATTTTGATTTGCTGGAAGACATCGGGAGCAAAATCCAAACAAGTTCTCAACAAGCTGACTTCCTGGACACCCTGATTGTGTGTATGGATTTGATTCAGCGTGAAATCATAGGAAAGAAGTTTGGGAAGAAGCATATTGAAGTGTTCACTGACCTCAGCAGCCCGTTCAGCCAAGACCAACTAGACATTATAATTTGTAACTTGAAGAAGTCTGGCATCTCTCTGCAGTTCTTTCTGCCTTTTCCAATCAGCAAGAATGGTGAGCCTGGCGAGAGAGGAGACATCGACTCCAACTTGGACCACCCCAAGTCCTCCTTTCCTCAAAAAGGACTTACTGAACAGCAAAAGGAAGGCATCCGCATGGTGACAAGGGTCTTTAGAAGGTGAAGACGGGCTGGATGAAATTTATTCCTTCAATGAGAGTCTAGACAACTGAGCATCTTTAAGAAGATTGAGAGGCGTTCCATGCCCTGGCCCTGCCAACTGACCATTGGCCCCAACTTGTCTATAAAGATTGTAGCCTATAAATCGATTGTACAGGAGAAATTTAAAAAGAGTTGGATAGTTGTGGATGCAAGAACTCTGAAGAAGGAAGATATACAAAAAGAGACTGTTTATTGCCTAAATGATGATGATGAAACTGAAGTTTCCAAGAAGGACACTATTCAAGGGTACCGCTATGGAAGTGATATCATTTCATTCCTTTTTCTAAAGTGGATGAGGAACAAATGAAATATAAATCTGAGGGGAAGTACTTCTCTGTTTTGGGATTTTGTAAATCTTCTCAGGTTCATAGAAGATTCTTCATGGGATATCAAGTTCTAAAGGTGTTTGCACCAAAGGAAGATGAGGTGACAGCTGTTGCCCTTTCCTCCCTCGTTCATGCTCTGGATGAGTTAAACAAGGTTGCCATCGTCCAATACGCTTATGACAAAAGAGCTAATCCTCAAGTTGGTGTAGCCTTCCCTTACATTAAGGATGCCTATGAGTGTTTAGTTTATGTGCAGCTGCTTTTCATGGAAGACTTGCGGCAGTACATGTTTTCCTCGCTGAAAACCAATAAGAAGTGCACTCCCACAGAGGCACAGATGAGCGCTATTGATGATCTGATTGATTCCATGAGCTTGGTAAAGAAAAATGAGGAAGAAGACATTGTTGAAGATTTATTTCCAACCTCCAAAATTCCAAATCCTGAATTTCAGCGATTGTCCTAGTGCCTGCTGCATAGAGCCTTACATCTCCAGGAGCGGCTGCCCCCAATTCAGCAGCACATTCTGAATATGCTGGACCCCCCCCCCCCACTGAGATGAAAGCAAAATGTGAGAGTCCACTGAGTCCACTCTCAAAAGTAAAGAGCTTTTTCCCTCTAACAGAAGTCATCAAGAAAAAGAACCAAGTGACTGCTCAGGACATTTTCCAAGACAATCATGAAGAGGGGCCTGCTGCTAAAAAATACAAGACTGAGAAAGAAGAAGGTCACAACAGCATCTCCAGTCTGTCAGAAGGGAACGTCACCAAGGTTGGAAGCGTGAATCCTGTTGAAAACTTCCGTTTCCTAGTAAGACAGAAGATTGCCAGCTTTGATGAAGCGAGTCTCCAGTTAATAAGTCACATCGAACAATTTTTGGATACCAATGAAACACTGTATTTTATGAAAAGTATGGACTGCATCAAAGCTTTCCAGGAGGAAGCCATTCAATTTTCAGAAGAGAGCAGCGCTTCAACAGCTTCCTGGAAGCCCTTCGAGAGAAAGTGAAAATTAAACAAATCATTTCTGGGAAATTGTTGTTCAGGATGGAGTTACTCTGATCACCAAAGACAAAGGCCCAGGAAGCTCTGTCTCAACTGAGGAAGCCACAAAGTGTCTGGTCCCCAAAGACAAAGCAAAGGAAGATATGACAGGACTTGAAGAAGCCGGTGATGTGGATGATTTACTGGACATGATATAGATCATGGATGCGTGGGGAATCCAAGAGAGCCAGCTCCATGTTGCTGAGAGCTCCAGCAGCATCTCTGAGGCCGTGCAGGGGGACATGAAGCTCTGGCTGTCATCCTAGCAGACAATTTGGGAGTGATCACTCCAGGTCTCAACAGAGTGACCACAAGTACATATATTACTTAGACCCTATTCAAATTTATAAAGAGTCATTATTTTCTGACTGGTATATCAAAAAAAATAAGAAAGAAAGAAGAAGAAGAAAGAAAATGGGGAAAAGTCCCATTCTTCTCACATAGTTTTCTTTACCATTAAGAATAAATTTAAAAACATGATTTTTAGTTTATACTTTGCCTTTAATGTCAAACTTAGTTCAAAATCAAAATCTGATTTATTAGTTATATCTACTTCAGCAGCTTAATTAAACCAACCAAGCAGCAAACACCAGATGATATGAGGCCCCCAACAAATACACAGCAGAGAATGTCTGGGAATGGGTTCAGTCAGACAAGATCCACCTAACTCTCAAGAGATTGAAGGTCCCAGAGAGTGGAGAGGTCTGGTGGTGTGGAGGGTAGGGGATAGAGATACCCTTGCAGAGACGGGGGTAAGGAGGTATGGGATGTGGAACTGTCAGAAGGAGGACTGGGAGAGGGATAAAATCTGGAGTGTAAAAAAAAAAAAAAAGATTACATAAAATTGGAAAAACATATAAGAGTTCTCATGTGTATGTATATTTTATGGGAAATATCTGAAATAAAGCTGTGGGAAACTGCAGGCTGGTATCCAGTCGAGCTGAGGTCTGAACCCTGGTGGTCATAATTCATCTATGTGACACAGTAGGCGTTCCCTCATGCTCCTGGAACTCTGGCCCCTGCCTAAGTTACCACCTCCCACAGCCCCCACAAGAGAAGCATGGTCAGTAGTCAAGTAAGCAATGGCCCAAGCTTCTGACCTTCAGGCTAATCTCCTCCCCAGTTTCCTAGCAACAGTGAAGACCATAAAAAGGGGTGTTCAGCCCCCACCTTGCTTTTCTCTCTCTCTTACTCCTTTGTTCCTTTACCTCTCACTTCTCTCTCTTCTTTCTCCTCTTCCCTTTCTCTTTGTCTTCCTCTTTCCTCTAATCTCTTCCTCTTTCTCTTTTACTCTCTCTCTCTCTCTCTCTCTCTCTCTCTCTCTCTCTCTCTCTCTCTCTCCTACCTTCTTTCTTTCTCCCTGCATTTCTATAATAAAGCTCTTAAACCATAGAGTGTCTCTGCTCCATCTAGAATCCACTGCACCACTCTCATCAGTATTGGGAACTTCTTCCCCTATTCCCTCTCTCCTACAACCCTGGGGCGCTAGCAAGGTAGCTTGGGGGGTCCCGGTAGGGGGCCACCCCTTTTCCACCCCCCACCACATGGGTCAGGCATGCACACCCGGGGCCCTGTGTGTGGCAGTCTCCCCAGGTCCGCCTGCCCAGAGCAGAGGAACTCTGGCCAGATGCAGCATATTTTTCTTCACCACTTCTCCCTGGGCCAACCCACGGACCTCCCCCCTTTATTTTTTTGTTCCTAACATAAAGCAATATGTCTGGCACATAGTAATTTGATAATAAATATGTACTCATTGCTTGTGCCAAAGAGAAAAGCATGTTCTTGATCTCCACAGTCCCAAAATCTCTTGGAGAACAAAAATGTGCAGGCACATGGGCGTGTGTGTGTGTGTGTGTGTGTGTGTGTGTGTGTGTGTGTGTGTATGTGCACAGGCAGCATAAATGACTTGTTAGTTGATGAAACTGTATGTTAATCTCATTTTTACAGAGATGAAGAAATGCAATCAGGGAAGGATATATTCTACAAGATCACACAGGCAATAACTTACTAAGGCACTGAAAGACTAGCTTCAAAATGTGTCTTATTTCTATTACATACCCTTATAAAACTCCTGTAATATTTACATTCTGTGATTGTTTTACTTGATATACGTAACTTTTACATGACAAAGCTTTTCATTGTACAAAATGTGTAATTTTAAATAAACGAACTCCTCATTTCTGTTTCCTAACATATACTCACAAGGTATAGACATAATGGAAATGACAGAATGGGCTTGAAGAATTACCCATAGATAAATATTTTATTTATTTGAATATGTTAGAATTATCTATCAGAGTCAAAAATTAAGAGATAACTTAGTATACAAAATTGCAAACTCTCTAGTTTTGGGCTTTTCAACCATCTGTCCACCTCTGGGGAACTTTGTTTAAAAAATACCAGTGACTGAATGTTACCCCTACAATTTCCATTTCATCTTGTCTGGAGAAACCCAGCTTTCTCTAATGTATCGTCAAGAGTAAAATATTCTTTTCAACCTTTGAGTATGAGGAACAAGACCAATATGCAAATCTTATCCCAAAAGGTCAGTGGTAGGAAGAGTTATTTCTTTATTTAAACATCAAGAAAAAATGTCTAAGAAACACTCACTCACAGTTGCTAAATTCAAGCACTATCACTAATGAATTAAAAGCTAATGTATTTTTATATTGACAAAAGTTATGCTGCTGGAAGCATAAATATAAAATTTGGGGGACTGTTTCTTTGTAATTAATTCCATATATACGAGAGCTCAGTTTTGTGCTTATATGAACCTAAGTTACAACAGTTGATATAATTAGTCTGTTTTATGACAGGTGCTGCACTTTCAGTCCATCACATTTATTAACTCCTTCAGTCTTTACATCATTATCCTGAGGTATGTGTTGCTATTTTCCTCATTTAAAAACATGTTAAAACCGAAACACAAGTATTTCAAGTTTCTCTGTGTCGTAGGGGTAAAAAGAGGCAAAGACACAGTTAAAAATCCATGGATCTGGCTGCAGGATCCAAGAACATAGCCTTCAACCTATACTGCACTGTCTTAGTTAGAGTTTATTGCTATGAAGAGACAGCATAGCCACAACACCTGTTATAACAGAAATGATTTATTTTGAGCTTACAGTTTCCAAAGTTTATTCCACTACTGTCGTAGTGGCAAGCATGGCAGCGTGCAGGGAGACATGGTGCTGGAAAGGAGCTCATAGTTCTTCATCCTGGTTTGCAGATAGCAGGAAACTATATACCACACTGAGTATAGTTTAAGCACATGAGGCCTCAAAACCTACTCTCACAGTGACATATTACCTCTAAGAAAGATTACTCCAAAACTTCGCCTCCTACTAATGACAATCCTTATGGGCTAAGCATTCAAATATGATTCTAAAGGGGCATTCCTATTTTAACTACCACATGCACATAATATTTAGCTAAGCACTTTAGAGTATGAGTTTTCATACTTGCTGACCTACAAGTATTGCTACTCTAATGAAATCGACAAGTGTTCTTATTATTACCTGAAGAAAGAGAGCCAAACTTGAAATGCTCAACCATGCAAGATTAATTTAAAAAAATGCATACTTCTATTTCCACATGGAGAACATTTCCCATTTCCTCTCCTAAGAAAATGTCTTCAGTAAGAAACTATTTACTAATGTTTAATATCAACATAAAATTAAGGAAGCACATGCAACCGAGTTATTTGTAGTTTTTCTTTGGACTACATATCTTTGTTTTAATCAAACTGTATTTTAAAAGAAATGAAGAGGCAAAAGCAAAACATTGAAGCTATCTCTCTTCAATGCTTATCCACATTCCCTCTCCTTTAAGCCTTCTCTCATCCCTTAACTTACTCTTTCTTCATCTTCAGGATGCCTAGTGTCTTCCTCTTGCTTCTGATAAGCCAATTTCCACCACCTTAGTCCAAATTCCAGAAACTGGTAACCCCACAACCATTCACTAGGTATTCTTTTTCTTTTAAATCATTAAAATTTTTAATCTAAGATAGCTCAATCAGTAACTAGCAAGGACGAGGACATGAATTCGGTTCCCAAGCTAGTTGTAGTAGTGCACATTTATAATGACAAAACTGGGAGGGAGAGATAAAAAGAGACCTAGGATTCACTGGCACTGAGAGAACCTAGCTCTCTGCACACACACACATACCCTCTCTCTCAAATACATGAAAGGAGAGCTGGGAACGACGGCTAAGCAATAATTAAGAGCACTTGGTGCTTTTGCAGAGGACCAGGACTTATTTCCCAGCAACTAACAACCACCTGTAATTCCAGTTCCAGTGGATCGGATGCTATCTATATGCTGTACTTCATAGGCATGGTATGCACGTGGTACACATACATTAATGCAGGCAAAACACTTATACACATAAAATAAAAATAAACAGAAATTATACAAATAATGAATAGTATCCAAGGAATGAAATTTGAGGTTGCCTACTTGCCTCAGAAGGCTTGCATACACATATTACATATTCATATGCATCCTAATGCCGGAAAACACACACACACACACACACACACACACTTGAATTCCTTTAGTTTCATTGTACTGGCCTGTTTTGTGTGTCAACTTGACACAATTTGGAATTATCACAGAAAAAAAAAAGTTTCAGTTGAGGAAATGCCTCCATTAAATACAGCTGTAAGGAAGAGGAGAACAAACAGTCATGTCCAAGTCACAACAAGGGAGGCACTTTTTTCAAAGTACAAAATCCCTTTGTTCATTAAGGCATCAACACCAAATTAAATGAAATAATCAAAACTGCTTTTATTATATGCCAATAGATGTCAATGGGTCAAATTATGTCTGACATTATTAATGAAACTAGTCAAAACAAGTTATCTGAAACAACCCATTCACTTCTCATGAGCGATATGGCTATAGACATCACTAGTCTTGCTAAATATACAATGATATTCATCTTCCCAGCCATACACTAAAGTTATTGCACATAAACAAAAGAAGAAAAATCAACTGCAGATTAATAATAAAACCTTTAAATAAAAAATCTATTTTTACAAATACAGCTATGCTACTAGCCTTTCTTGCAAAATTAGAAAAAGTATCTTCACATGGGAGCGAAAATCTTGAGGGGTAGGAATAAATGTCTTAACCTTTTCATGCAAGAAATACTTCAGAAAAGCTCATGGTTGTCAAGTACAACATTGCATAGTGAAGCACACTTAAGCACAGTCAAAATACTGGAAAACAAGCAGTCCTTTTCTGAGGGACAGAAAAATTTCAGGAAAATGGAATGGCATATCAAATGACCAGAACTATTAATTTTCCTAATTGTGAAATCTTCTTGGTAAATATATGCAAAACTGGTAAGAAAAGTAAAAGAAAAACATTAATTAAAATTAAAGCAATATTATAATACAGTTGAAGTTCTAGACAGACTAGTAGAAGACCATCTGCAAGATTTCAACCAATATCTATGCCATTCTCTTTACATACCTTTGAAAGATCCCACAAGAAGATATAATTAAGGTTAATATAATGCTAATTGACATATGGGAATTCAAAGTGACTACCTTTGTTATATTAAACATGTTCTAATTAACAAAGCACAGCAGGTATATCATTCTTATTTTTTTAATTAGATTTTTTTTTATTTACATTTCAAATGTTATCCCCTTCCCTAGTTTCCCCTCTGAAAATCCTATCCCCTCCAGCTCACCCTGCTCCTCAACCCACTCACTCCCACTTCCTGGTCCTGGCAATCCCCTATACTGGGGCATAGAACCTTCACAGGACCAAGGGCCTCCCCTCTCATTTATGACCAACTAGGCCATCCTCTGCTACATTTGAAGCTAGAGACAAGAGTCCCAATGTGATTCCTTTGGTGTTTTAGACCCAGGGAGCTCTATGGGTACTGGTTAGTTTATAGTGTTGTTCCTTCTATGTGGCTGCCAAACTCTTCAGCTCCTTGGGTAATTTCTCTAGCTCCTTTATTGGAAACCCTGTGCTCCATCCAATGGATGACTATGAACACCCACTTCTGTACTTGCCAAGCACGGGCAGAGCCTCTAAGGAGACAGCTATATCATTATCCTGTCAGCAAAAATCTTATTGGCATCTGCAATAGTGTCGGAGATTGGTGGTTATTTATGGGATAGATCCCCAGGTGGGACAGTCTCTGGATGGTCGTTTCTTCACTTTCTGCTTTGAACATTGTCTCTGTAACTCCTTCCATGGGTATTTTGTTCCCCCTTCTAAGAAGGATCAAAGTATTCACACTTTGGTCTTCCTTCTTGAGTTTCATGTATTTTGCGAATTACATCTTGGATATTCTGAGTTTCTGGGCTAATACACACTTATCAGTGAGTACACATCATGTGTGTTCTTTTGTGATTATGTTACCTGACACAGGAGGATATCCTCCAGATGCATCCATTTGTCTAAGAATTTCATAAATTCATTGTTTTTAATAGCTGTGTAGTACTCCATTCTGTAAACGTACCACATTATCTGTATCTATTCCTCTGTTGAGGGACATCTGGGTTCTTTAAATTTTCTGGCTGTTATAAATAAGGCTATTATGAACACAGTACAGCATGTGTCCTTATTACAAGTTGGAACATCTTCTGGGTATATGCTCAAGAGAGGAAATGCTGGATCTTCTGGTAGTACTATGTCTAATTTTCTGAGGAACTACCAAATTGATTTGAACAGTGGTTGTATCAGCTTGCAATCCAACCAGCAATGGAGGAGTGTTCCTTTTTCTCCACATCCTTGCCAGGATCTGCTGTCACCTGAGTTTTTGATCATAGCCATTCTGACCAGTGGTGTGAGGTGGAATCTCAGGGTTATTTTGATTTGCATTTCCCTGATGATTAAGGATGTTGAACATTGTTTTAGGTGCTGCTCAGCCATTCGGTATTCCTCAGTTGAGAATTCTCTGTTCAGCTCTGTACCCCATTTTTAGTAGGGTTAGTTGGTTTTCTGGAGTCCAACTTCTTGAGTTCTTTATATATATTGGATATTAGACCCTATCGGATTTAGGGCTGGTAAAGATCTTTTCCCAATCAGTAGATTGCTATTTTGTCTTCTTGACAGTGTCCTTGGCCTTACAGAAGCTTTGCAATTTTATGAGGTCTCACTTGTCGACTTCTTGATTGAAACATTAGCACAGGCCAATGGTGTTCTGTTCAGGAATTTTTTTCCCCTGTGCCCAAATCTTTGAAGCACTTCCCCACTTTCTGATCTATGAGTTTCAGTGTCTCTGGTTAATGTGGAGTTCCTTGATCCACTCAGACTTAAACTTTGTACAAGGAGATAAGAATGGATCAATTCACATTCATGATAACCACCAGTTAAGCCAGCACCATTTGTTGGAAATGCTTTTTTCCACTGGATGGTTTTAGCTCCTTTGTCAAAGATCAAGTGACCATAAGTGTGTGGGTTCATTTCTGGGTCTTTGATTCTATTCCTTGGATCTACCTGTCTGTCAGTGGACCAGTACCACAGTTTTTTTATCACAACTGCACTGTAGTACATCTTGAGGCCAGGGGTGGTGATTCCATCTGAAGTTATTTTATTGTTGAGAATAGTTTTTGCTATTCAAGGTTTTTTGTTATTCCAGATGAATTTGCAAATTGTCCTTTCTAACTCAGTGAAAAATTGTGTTGGAATTTTGATGGGGATTGCATTGAATCTGTAGATTGTTTTTGGTAAGATGGCCAATTTTACTATATTGATCCTGCCAATCCATGAGCATGGGAGATTAGAACAGCTATTCCAGCTTGCTTCTTCGGACAGTTTGCATGGAAAATTGTTTTCCAGCCTTTTACTCTGAGGTAGTCCCTGAAGGGGGTTTACTGTAAGCAGCAAAATGTTGGGTCCTGTTTATGTAGCCAGTCTGTTAGTCTATGTCTTTTTATTGGGGAATGGAGTTCATTGATGTTAAGAGATATTAAGGAAAAGTAACTGTTGCTTCCTGTTATTTTTGTTGTTAGAGTTGGCATTCTGATCTTGTGGCTATCTTCTTTTAGGTTTGTTGAAAGATTACCTTCTTGCTTTTCCTAGGGCATAGTTTCCCTGCTTTCTTTGGCGTTTTCCCTTTATTGTCCTTTGAAGGGCTGGATTCGTGAAAAGATATTGTGTGAATTTGGCTTTGTCATGAAATATTTTGGTTTCTCCATCTATAACTGAGATTTTGCTGGGTATAGTAGCCTTGGCTGGCATTTCTGTCTGCTTAGGATCTGTATAGCATCTGTGCAGGATCTAGCTCACATAGAATCTGGTGAGAAGACTTGTGTAATTCTAATAAGTCTACCTTTATATGTTACTTAATCTTTTTCCCTTACTGCTTTAAATATTCTGGCATTGTTTAGTGCATATGGTGTTTTGATTATTACGTGTTGGGAGGAATTTCTTTTCTGGTCCAGTCTATTTGGAGTTCTGTAGGCTTCTTGTATGTTCTTGGGTTTCTCTCTCTTTAGGTTAGGAAAGTTTTCTTCTATAATTTTGTTGAAGAAATTTACTGACCATTTAAGTTGATAATCTTTGCTGCTCTCTTCTTTACCTATTATCCTTATGTTTTGTCTTCTCATTGTGTCCTGGATTTCCTGGATGTTTTGAGCTAGTATCTTTTTGCATTTTGCATTTTCTTTGATTGTTGTGTCCATCTGCACCTGATATTCTCTCTTCCATCTCTTGTATTCTGTTGGTGATGCTTGCATCTATGGCTCCTGATTTCTTTCCTAGGATTTCTATCTCCAGGTTTTTCTCCCTTTGTGATTTCTTTATTGTTTCTACTTCTATTTTTAGATTCTGGATGGTTTTATTCAATTCCTTCACCTGTTTGGATGTGTTTTCCTGTAATTCTTTAAGGAATTTTGGTGCTTCTTCTTTAAGGGGTTCTACCTCTTTAGCTGTTTTCTCCTGTATTTCTTTAAGGGAGTTATTAATGTCCTTCTTACAATCCTCTACCAGCATCATGAGATATTATTTTAAATCCAAATCTTGCTTTTCCTGTGTGTTGGGGTATCCAAGACTTGCTGTGGTGGGAATACTGGGTTCTGATGATGCCAATCAGTCTTGGTTTCTGTTGGTGAGATTCTTACATTTGTCTTTTGCCATCTGGTAATCTCTGATGTTAGATATTCTAGCTGTCTCTGGCTGGAGTTTGTTCCTCCTTGAGTCTGTAAGCCTGTGTCAGCACTTCTGAGAGACCAGCTTTCTCCTGGCAAGACCAGTGCACAGAGGGCTGTGGAACCGCCCCACCTTCTAACTGGGAATGTAGACCATTAGTAGGACAGTGTAGGAGAAGCTCTGTTGTTTCTGTGGCCCATTCTTTTCTGACTGGACCAGCCTTAGAGAGACACCAGAGAGAAAAATGGAGATCTCACCTGAGACCTGGGGTCAGAACACTCCCTGGAGGCAATCTCTCCTCTGACTAGGAACTAAGTATATCATTCTATCACAAGTGAATTACAAGTGAATACAAGTGAATATACTTAACATACAATCAATATAATAAAGTCTTTCTATACAACGTGTGCCTTTTGCAAATATTTACCCCTTTGTTACTTTAACTCAATACTTTCTAGAATAACTATTGGATTTCCACTTGATACAAGACCTAATTTTAGTCAATACTAATTTAAGAAGAAGAAGATTCTTGAAGAGTATGATATACAAAGGCTTATTTATAACACTTCTCCTCATCTGCATGCAATATCACATTTAGTTCACCTGAGGCATTGTGATGCTTGGGAACAACTCCAGAGACTAATAACACCACATTTAGTTTGCATTACAATTCACAGTTTATAAATCATATTCTTTGTTTTCAAAGAATATTAGATGTTCATAGAACTGTCCTGAGTCTGTTTTAATTATCTACATTTGACAGATGAAAAACTTGGGTAATTAGTGAACTTACAATATTTTATGTTTGTATCTGCTGTTTCTGCATCAGCTAATGGGCTGAAATGATACATAAGCCAAAGACCCATACCCCTCATGTGCTTTCTTCACACACTAAGGTTTCTGTCAGTAAATGATTTCACTTTGGTAACCATCAGGAAATGCGTCATGATATCTAAATAAAATTTTTCCCTTACATTTGAAAGCCATGGAAATATCAAATTGTGTTCCCAATCTTATAACATAACAGTCTACTGACTCCACATCACTAGAAAGAGAAAAATCCAACAAGATCCTGAAGGAGATATGAAGTGGTGTTACCTATCATCTGATGATCCAAACAGATAATCAGCATAGTTGTTAAGCATATCTTAGGAATATGATAGCCCTGTCACCAGTGTCTATAATACACTGGACCCCTAAATTAAAGGGAAGCATAGTTGTCTAAGAAAAAATATACCAACTTAAGAATATTAAGAGTGAATCAAATGAAAAGTCTTACTATTGTAGTTTAACTTCAAATAATTAAAACACATTTTAATATACCTATTACTGAGTTCATCAAGAATACTGCCTACTCATTCCTTCTAGTACATTATATAATAATTTAATGTTATAATTAGCTTTGTCAAGGCATATGCTTATACAAATTAACATAATTATAGTTAATGTGTTAAGAGAACAAATATTCTTATATAAAACTTCATTTATAATAATAATAGTCTTCATATTCATAAATCAAACTTCAAGTATTGTACTTCTTCTCTGGACCCTGCAATGTAAGCCATGGCTTTTGTCAGTCTACTCACAGCTGTCTCATCCTTGGGAGGCCAGAAAACAGAGATATGACAGAGGAAAGGCAAACTAGGTCAGCCTAGAGGCAGAGACACAGTGGGGTGGGGGGGAAGTCCATTAGCATTTCTAACACAGGAATGCTGTACACTGAGAACTGAATGTCTGTCAATAGTAAAGTCCAAGAAAACACGCAGGAAATTTCAAACAGCCCCTTTGCAGAAAGTCACTGAGTGGAAGACACATGAGAGATGACATAGAATGAACAGAGAACAATATTGCACATGAAGGGTAAGTCTATTTGTTAAGATGAAGAACTGTGGAAATAAGCTTTGAAACTGAAGTGTAAGGGAAGAAGAATAAAGAATAAAGAAAATGTTATCTGTACACAGTAGATCTTTATTTAATGATAAAGAACAAAGTCATTTTCAGAAAAACTTATAAAGCTAGAGGACATCATGCCATAATAGATAAACCAGACTTTGACAGACAAATAGATGTTTTTCCTCATGTGTGGGAATAATGGAAGTAGAGGAGTGATTACTGGGACTAGAGATCAGAAACGTTAGTTTGTAACAGGGTGTAAACACAATCACAGCACCTTATGTATATTCATGACATATCATAATTACACCTATTATTTTCTACAATTAATATACACTGATAAAGTTCCAATGTGGATAGTTACTGTTTCTCATGGGGGGGGGGCAAATTACCATTCCTTTCTATGCAGAGTACAGCCTCACAGATCTAAGCATGAATAATGTTTAAGTGATTGGATATTATCTTGTGGGTATTAACAAAAAAGTAAATTCCCTGGATCATCTACTCGTCTTAAGCTGAACACTAAGTGATTCAGTAAAAAATAGTCTTTATAATATTAACTGTTATGATGAACATTTTGAAAGATCTTAGTAAAAAAAATTAAAATACAGGTTGTTGGAGAAGGGAGAAGGAAATGTGAAGGTGATCATATTTTATTGTATATGCATGAAATTCTCAAAAACAAAATTTTATAAGAAAAATGATTCCATTAGAACTAAACTGTTAGCTATTTATTGTTATGTGCATGACTTATTAAATAAGAAAAATAAGTATCTAGGAAAAGGAAAAAGTGAAGGGATACAAGAAAAGAAAAAAGGAAACAGGTACCTAGAAAATAAAGAAAGTGACATTGACACAATATTTTTATAAATTATTTCTATAATATTATATTAGTTTTAAATATTTCATTGTGTAAGTTGGCTTCACATATATTAGTAAAAAAATAAATAAATAACCTCACAAACTATGTGGATAAGCATGAACACAGACTCATACCAAACAACAGTGTATAAACTAAAATAATGATTAGAAACAAGGTACTGTTTATCTACACATAATAGTGAAAAAATGACCACACAAACTATGTGGATAAGCATGAACACAGACTCACCCCAAACAACAGGGTATATACTAAGATAATACTTAGAAACAAGATACTATTTATCCACTGAACATTATTTTTAAATATTTTAATTTTAAAAGTTCCATTTTAAAAATATTCTAATTCTTTTGTGTGAATAATTTCCCATTAACCCCTAAATTATACACTGAACTGGTGAGAATTTTGGAACCTTTAAGCATTTACTCCTAAATCTCTAATAAATCCTGAAGAATCTGTTATCATTCCTCAAGTTAATGAAAATGGCTTAAGATTTAAAACAGATGTATAATGGCACATTCTTAGACATGCTAAATATATATATGACTTTTCTTTCTATCAGCATATTAGTCCTGCAGATTATTGACATGAGGCATCTTATATACCTGTATAATTCTTCCCATGCCCACCTGGACAGCTCTTAGAAGTAGCATTCTTTTTCTTTTAAAGTAGAAGGTTTTTTTTGGGGGGGGGGGTTGGGGGTGTTTTTTTTGTTTGTTTGTTTATTTGTTTTTTGTTTTTTCGAGACGGGGTTTCTCTGTATAGCCCTGACTGTCCTGGAACTCACTTTGTAGACCAGGCTGGCCTTGAACTCAGAAATCCGCCTGCCTCTGCCTCCCGAGTGCTGGGATTAAAGGCCTGAGCCACCATGCCTGGCAGAAGTAGCATTCTTAATAATCATAACTACACAGCAGAACTTTGTGGGGACAGAACCAGACTTGATTTTAGGAACACCAGGAGAGTTGTCTTCACTGACACATCACCCTCTAAACCTACTTTTTACCAATAGTTGTTTAGAATTAAGAGATGTAATTTCCAATTAACTTAATATAAAATTGGATTCAAAGTATACTCAGTAACAATATATTGGGATAGACTCATGGAACATATTTGTGACATGAGAGTTTGGTTCAGGGATCAACAAAATGGAGAGAGAAGGATAATAGGAGGAAGGAGAGACAAGTATACATTATTAAAATTAAATTCTTTATAGCCTTTTCTTGTCCTTAATTCATAAAAATTTCAGAATTCTAAATAAGATACAAAGCTAAAATTTCCCTAGGCTTTAACATAACATTGCTTTCCCATCAATTAGTAACTCTAGAAGTGAAACAATAAAATTTGTTAAATAGAATAGAATATAAGAATAATAAAATCTGTTATCTTAAGTTTCTAAAGTATCTTCAGGTAAGGATATCTTGATCTCACTTATAACTCACATAAGGTAATGAATATCTTACTTAACAGTCAAAAGTTGGTCTGATCCATATTTGTGCATTCATGCTGTATATTCATATTCATCATTATAAAGGACCAAGATATTTTCATTGATTCACATGTGAAAGTATCTTTCTACTATATATATTTGAAAAGTTTACATTCGATTCTATCTGAGCCAGTGCTCTGAGCACACCTTGGACACTAGCTCCATATCCACTCCCACAACGTCCAGAAGAAGCTCGACACCCAGGCACTCTACACGCCCATGATCATAGCTGAGGAGCCCAAACATCTACCCCAAAACCCGACACTAGAAGTAACTGGGACCAGCGGGATCCAGGGACCCAGGAACCCCTACCCGTACAGTGTCATGGATTCTTTCCAGTCTGAACTGGTGCCCTGAGCAGACTTTAGGCACTACCTCTGCACCCAGTCCCACAACATTCAGAAGAAGCTGGACTCCCAGGGACTCTGACATGCCCAGGATCATCCAGATCTCAGGAGCTTGGTCACACCAAGGTTTCAGGATCCCAGAAGCAGCTTGACTCCCAAGAGTTCTGACACACCCAGGATGTCAGGATCACATGATCCCATAACCACAGGATCACAAAGACAGGTGGACGCTGAGGAGTTCTGACACAACCATGATCATAGAAGGGACAGGCTCCAGTCAGAGACAGTGAGAGCAGGTATCACTAGGGATAACAAGATGGTGAGAGAAGCATAAGAACATAAGCAACAGAAACCAAGGCTACTTGGCATCACGAGAACTCAGTTCTCCCAACACAGCAAGTCCTGAATATACATACCATCACATTGGAAAAACAAGATTTTGATCAAAAAATCACTTCTCATAATGATGATACAGAACTTTAAGAAGGAATTAAATAACCGCCGTTAAAAAAATGCAGGAGAACACAGGTAAACAGGTAGAAGCCCTTAAAGAGGAAACACAAAAATCCCTTATAGAATTACAGGAAAACACAAGCAAACAGGTGAAGGAATTGAATAAAACCATCTGGTATCTTAAAATGGAAATAGAAAGAATATTCTGCATTACCAACAGAATACAAGAGATAGAAGGCGAATCTCAGGGGCAGAAGATACCATAGAGAACATTGACAAAACAGTCAAAGAAAACTCAAAAAAAAAAAAAAAAAATGATCCTAACACAAAATATCCCTGAAATCCAGGACACAATGAGAAGATCAAACCTAAGGATAATAAGTGTAGAAGAGAGCGAAGATTCACAAATTAAAGGGCCCGTAAATATCTTCAAAAAAATTATAGCAAATAATTTCCCTAACCTAAATAAAGAGATTCCCATAGACATATACAAGGCCTACAAAACTCCAAATAGATTGGACCAGAAAAAAAATTCCTCCTGTCAAATAATAGTAAAAACACCAAATGCACAAAACAAAGAAAGAATACTAAAAGCAATAAGGGAAAAAGGTCAAGTAACATACAAAGGCAAACCTATGAAAATTACAACAGATTTCTTACCAAGAACAGTAAAAGCCAGAAGATCTTGGGCAGATGTCATACAGACACTAAGAGAACGCAGGCAACTATACCCAGCAAAACTCTCAATTACCATAGATGGAGAAACCAAGATATACCATGACAAGACAAATTTTACACAATATCTTTTCACAAACCCAGCCCTACATAGGATAATAGATGGAAAACACTAACACAAGGTGGGAAACTACAACCTAAAAAAAAGTAAGAAAGTAATCTTTCAGCAAACCCAAAAGAAGATAGCCACAAAAACATAATTCCANCTTTAACAACAAAAATAAAAGGAAGTAACAATCACTTTTTCTTAATACTTCTTTACATCAATAGACTCAATTCTTCAATAAAAAGTCATAGAATAAAAAAACTGTATATGTAAACAGAACCCAGAATTTTTCTGCACACAGGAAATGCACCTCAGTGACAAAGACACTACTTCAGAGGAAAAGGCAAGAAAAATTTTTTCCAAGCAAATGGTCCCAAGAAACAAGCTGGAGTAACCATTGTAATATTGAATTAAATCATATTTCAACCAAAAGTTATCAAAAAGGATAAAGAAGGGCAATTCACACTGGTCAAAGGAAAAATCTACCAAGATGAACTCTCAATTCTGACAATCTATGCTCCACAAACCCTTGTACCCATATTCATTTAAGAAACTTTACTAAAGCTCAAAGTACACATTGCACCACACACAATAATAGTGGAAAACTTCAACACCCAACTGTCATCAATGGATAGATCACACAAACAGAAATTAAACAGAGACACAGTGAAACTAACAGAAGTTATGAACCAAATGGGTTTAAGAGATATCTGTAGAACTTTTCATCCTAAAACAACAGAATGTACCTTCTTCTCAACACCTCATGATACTTTCTCCAAAATTGACCAAAAAATTGGTCAAAAGCAAGCCTCCACAGATACAAGAAGATTAAAATAATCCCATGTGTCCTATAAGATCACCATGGACTTAGGCTAGTCTTGAATAACAACAGAAACAACAGAAATCCCACATACACCTGGAAGCTTAACAACACTCTACTCAATGATAACTTGATCAAGAATGAAAGAAAGAAGGAAAGAAAGAAAGAAAGAAAGAAAGAAAGAAAGAAAGAAAGAAAGAAAGAAAGAAAGAAAGAAAGAAAGAAAGAAAGAAAGAAA
>NC_034599.1:180139-193671 GCF_900095145.1 Mus pahari | reverse complement strand
GGGAGGGAGGAAGGAAGGAAGGAAGGAAGGAAGGAAGGAAGGAAGGAAGGAAGGAAGGAAGGAAGGAAGGAAGGAAGATGGAAGGAAGGGAAGGAAGAGGCTAAAGACTTTTTAGAATTCAATGAAAATGAAGCCCCAACATACCCAAACTTATGGGACACACTGAAAGCAGTGCCAAGAGGAAAACTGATAGGTCTGAGTGCCTCCAAAATGAAACTAGAGAGAGCATACACTTGCTGCTTAACAGCACATCTGGTAGCTCTCAAAGAAACAGAAGGAGTAGGAGATACTATCAATTGCAGGGCTGAAATCAACCAAGTAGAAACAAGAAGAACTATACAAAGAGTCAACAAAATGAGGAGCTGGTTCTTAGGGAAAATAAACAAGCTAGATAAACCCTTAACCAGACTAACCAGAGGACACAGAAATGGTATCCAAAGTAATAAAATCAGAAACTAAAAGGGAAACATAGAAACTGAGGAAACTCAAAAAATCATCAGATCCTACTACAAAACCCTACGCTGAACCAAATTGGGAAATCTTGATGAAACTGATAATTTTCTAAACAGATACTAGTTGCCAAAGTTAAATCAGGATCAAATAAACCATCTAAAGTCTTCCTTAACCCCTAAAGAAATAGAAGCAGTCAATAAAAGTCCCCCAACCCAAAAAAGTCCAGGACAAGATGGGTTTAGTGCAGAATTCTAGCAGACCTTCAAAGAAGACCTAATTACCAGTACTCTTCAAACTGTTCCACAAAATAGAAACAGAAGGAAAACTACCCAATTTGTTCTATGAATCATGGTTATACATAAACCACACAAAGGCACAACAAAGAAAGAGAACTGCAGACAAGCTTCCCTTATGAATATTGATGCAAAAGTACTCAATAAAAGTCTCACAAACTGAATCCAAGAACACATTAAAACAATCATTCTCCATGATCAGGTAGGCTTCATCCCAGGGATGCAGGGATGGTTCAATAATCAGAAATCCATCAACATAATCCACTACAGAAACAAACTCTAAGGAAAAAAGAACACATGATCATTTCATTAGATGCTGACAAAGCATTTTACAAAATACAACATCCCTTCATGTTAAGTCTTGGAAAGATCAGTAATTCAAGGCCCATACCTAAACATAGTAAAAGCAACATACAGCAGACCAGTAACCAACATCAAAATAAATGGAGAGAAACATGAAGAAATCCCACTAAAATCAGGAACTAGACAAGGTTGCCCACTTTTTCCCTATCTATTCAACATAGTACTTGAAGTGCTACAGCTATAGCATTTAGACAACAAAAGGAGGTCAGAAGGATACAAATTGGAAAGGAAGAAGTAAAAATATCACTATTTGCAGATGACATGATAGTGTACTTACATGACCCCAAAAATTGCACCATGGAAATCCTATACCTGATAAAAACTTCAGCAAAGTGGCTGGATATAAAATTAATGCAAACAAATCAGTAGCCTTCCTCTACTCAAAGGATAAACAGACTGAGAAAGAAATTAGGGAAATGATACTCTTCACAATAGTCACAAATAATAGTACATTCCATGGTGTGACTCTCACCAAGAAAGTGAAAGATGTTTATGACAAGAACTTCAAATATCTGAAGAAAGAAATCAATGATCTCTGACGATGGAAAGTTCTCCCATGCTCAAGTATTGCCAGGATTAATATAGTAAAAATTGCCATCTTGAAAAAAATCAATCTACAGATTCAATGCAATCCCCATCAAAATTCCAACTCAATTCTTCAGAGTTAGAAAGAACAATTCTCAAATTCATTTGAAATAACAAAAAAAAAAAACAAAACAAAACAGGATATCAAAAACTATTCTCAGCAATAAAAGAACTTCTGGAGGAATTACCATGCCTGATGTATTATAAAGCAACATTGATAAAAACTGCATGTTATTGGTTCAGAGACAAGCATGTAGATCAATGGAATAGAATTGAAGATCTAGAAATGAACCCATATACCTATGGTAATTTGATCTTTGACAAAGGAGCTAAAACCATCCAGCAGGAACAAAATACAGCAGCATTAAGAAATGTTGCTGGTTCAACTGGAGGTCAGCATGTAGAAGAATGCAAATCGACCTTTTCTTTTCTCCTTGTACAAAGCTCAAATCCAAGTGGATCGAGGACCTCCACATAAAACCAGATACACTGAAACTAATAGAGGAGAAAGTGGAGAAGAGCCTCTAACACATGGGTACAAGGGAAATTCTCCTGAACAGAACACCAGTGGCTTAAGCTCTGAGATCAAGAATCAACAAGTGGGACCTCACAAAATTGCAAAGTTTCTGAAAGGCAAAGAACAGTGTCAATCGAACAAAATTGAAACCAACAGATTGGGAAAAGATCTCTGTCAATCCTACATCTAATAGAGGCTTAATATCAAGGAGTTAGCCTCCAGAGAACCAAATAAGACTATTAAAAATGGGGTACAGAGCTAAACAAAGAATTCTCAATTCAGGAATACTGAATGGCCAATAAGCACCTAAAGAAATTTTCAACATCCTTAGACATCAAGGAAATGCAAATCAAAACCCTGAGATTTCACCTCACAGAAGTCAGAATGGCTAAGACCAAAAACTCAGGTGACAGAAGATGCTGATGAGAATGTGAAGAAAGAAGAACACTCTTCCATCGCTTTTAAGATTCCAAACTGGTAAAAATCAGTTTGGAAATCGGTCTGGTGGTTCCTCAGAAAATTGGACATAATACTACGTGAGGACCCAGCTTTGCCACTTCTGGGCATATACCCAAAAGATGCTTGAAAATATAACAAGGACACATGTTCTACTATCTTCACAGCAGTCTTGTTCATGATAGTCAGAAGCTGGAAAGAACTCAGATGTCCTTCGACAGAGGAATGGATACAGACTATATGGTACATTTATACAATGGAGTACTACTCTGCTATTAGAAACAATGAACTCATGAAATTCTTAGACAATGGATGGAGCTAGAAAATATTATCCTGAGTGTTGTAACCCAATCACAAAAGAACACACAGGATATGCACTCACTGATAAGTTGTTCTTAGCCCAAAAGCTTGGAATTCCCAAGATACAAGTCACAGACCACCTGAAGCTCAGGAAGAAGGAAGACCAAAGTGTGGGTGCTTCACTTCTTAGAAAGGGGCACAAAATAATCAAATACAGAGACAAATTGTGAAGCAGACACTAAAGGAAAGATGATCCAAAGACTTCCCCACCTGGGGATCCAACCCATATACAGTCACCAAAGCTAGACAATATTGTGGATGCCAAGAAGTGCATGCTGACAGTAGCTGTCTCCTGAGAGGCTCTCCCAGAGTCTGACAAATAAAGACATGCATGCTCTCAACCAACCATTGGACTGAGCACTGTCTATTTCAGTCCCCAGTGGAGGAGTTAGAGGAAGGACTGAGGAGCTGAAGGGTTTTGCAACCCCATAAGAAGAACAACAATATCAACCAACAGACCCCCCAGAACTCCCAGGGACTAAACCAACAACCAAGGAGTACACATGGTTCCAGCTTTATATGTAGCAGAGGATGGCCTTTTCAGGCATCAATGGGAGCAGAGTTCCTTGGTCCTGTGAAAGCTTGATGCCCTAGTGTAGTGGAATTTGAGGAGGGGGAGGCAAGAGTGGGCGGGGGAACACCCTCATAGAAGCAGGAGAGGAGGGGATAGAAGGTTTCAGGGGATGGAACCGGGAAGGCGCATAACATTTGAAATGTAAATAAAGAAAATATGGAACAAAATAATTTAAAAAAGAGAAAAGTTTAGATTGATTGAACAACTTGTACTAAAATGATCTTTCTATCTTGTCTAATACAATTTTCACTATAGTTAATAGTTACATTAAGAATTATATTTTTGCATTATTAATGTAGCTAATGACGGCTAAACATCACAGCTCTATAACTGAAATAAGTGGGTCTCTGTGTCAGCTTGGTGTTTGTGATCTACATTACCTTGATTTTAATAAATAGTAAAGATTACTAGATTGACAAAGAAATTTACATTTATAAGTTAATTTAATATTTGATACACTTATCTTTTTTTCACCTTTGATAGTTTTAATAGGTAATTTGATACAATCTAGAATCTCTAGAAAAGAAATTTTCAATGGGAGATTCTTCAAATCAGGTTAGACTCTGGGGGTTGCAGTGGATAGATACATAATGTACATTAATTGATCTTCGAAGAACCAGTGCACCAGGAGTGGCATTATTCTCTATGTATTCTCTGTGTATTAACTTTACAGAAGGGGATGAGCACTAGCAAGTCTGAATGCAATGTTTCTTTCAAAAAATGACTATTTGCTTCAAATACCTGCCTTAGTTTCCCATAATGATAGACTCTGACCTGGGACTGTACACTGAAATCCCTTTCTACTGTAAAGTTCTTGTCATTGTATTGTACTGCAACAGGAATGAAACCAGGGTAAACATAACCTTAAGTGTGCAGCTACTAAAGGAAAGGAGAATGCAAGCAAGAGGCATTCATAATGCCAGCTACTATTGATGATCTGTTCATGAGACTCCTCCATTGTCCCTCAGGCAAGAACAGTTAGGTTTGACTTGCCATACATCCACTTTGAGAAAGAATTTAATTTAAAACAAAAGAAAGGTAATTTTTCTTTGAGATACATTCATAATGACAGTAAGTTTGCACAAGAGAGAAAAAAGAGAGAGATTTTATAACTTGAAAATACTGTCAGGCCCACAAAGCATTTATTGATATTTGCACCAGGGAGAAACAATAAATCTCCTTTCTCCAGAAACTCCCTTATATCTGTCTGAAGCTTCAAATGGAATTATAACTGTCTGTAGCTAAGATTTACTTTTTCAGTCTCTGCCTGTCAACCCAATATCAACATTATCAGTCTCTAAAACAAATGCTTTGGGGGAGCAAGAACTTTTTTGCTGTTGATTGTATTGTTTTGGTTTTATAAGAAATAAGGGAGTTTTTCATCACTTGTGGAATTTTTTTAATTTGCTTTCCACAAATTCAAATTAAATGACATTGTTCCACTCAGAATCTAGTAGCAGAACCTTTTTCTGATTTTTGTTTGTTTGTTTGTTGTCTCTACATAACTAATAGTTCATAGACAGGCAGTATCAGGTTTTCAAAAACACTGTTAAAGTAAATCAGGATTTTATCTATAAATAAGTGACAGAGTTACAATCTGTAGGCATCTGTGTCCTTTTCTTTCTTGGAAATAAAAACCCTCACTAACCAAAAATACTAAATATTTGATTTTTAAAAATAAACAAATAAAAGCACTCATAAACAAGCAAGCCAATATCATTTTTAAAAAAACAAAAAACAAAACATGAAGTTAAAAGAAAACTTCCTGAGACAATCTGATCAACAGGCAAATATACAAAATACATTTTTGTTCAAGTCTATAGATGCTACTAAATGAAGGTTGTAGGCTTCTTGCCAGTATAGCAACAGTTACTCTTTGGATTTGTTGTTGATATCATATGAGACATTTTAAATTCTTGCCCCCAAAAATATCAATAACAAATATCTATTTAATGATATAATATTTTGTATATAAAAAAATTGATTCTTTTCTACTACTATATCATGACATTTTGCTGGTATAATATTATATGAGCATTCAAGGAACACGCTTTTAAAATTCTGTAGTTAATTAAAGCCATTCTTTTATATATAAGTCCATAAATCTTGCAGTATGGCTCAAAACACAGTAAAGTAAGCATTTAATAAATATGTGATAAAGAAATATAACAAAACATAACTTTTTCAATTATATATTGTTTACATTGAATTTCTGTTTGTTTTTTGTTTTTAGGCTCTTATTGCTATGTTATTTGGTTCTTACATTCATGTGGCACTCTTGAACATAGTTCTATTCTCACTATACTTATCAGCTTAAAATATGCATTGATTAAATTATGATATACCATCAAACATGGAATTTGGTAGCATATACAGAAATAGTCTTACTTGATAAAATTCAGCAAAATTAATGCAGAAAATGAGAAAATGAAAGTCAAAATGTTAAACTCAATTGTATGTACCCTGTTCAGCCTTGTTTTATCTTCTGTATCACTATCAAATAATATAAAAATGAATCCGAAATCTACTGACAGACATTCTATTACACTTTTTTGTTGTTTGAGAATTCTGTACATGCATATAATATGTTTTGATCAAATATACACCCCATTTCTTCCCCAGAGATCCTATCCTATTCTCCTCACCACTGTTCCCACCCATCATGTGTAGCTGCTCTTGTTTTTAATCTACTTAGTTTAGGACTGGAAAGATGTTTCAACAGTTAAAGGCATTCGCTATCCTTGCACAGGGTCCAAGTTCCATTCCCAGTATCTATATAGAGATTCCCAGCAGGGGACCCAACTCAGTCTCTGACGTCTGTGAGTATTGCATGCCACAGTGCACTTACATACATGCAGACAAACATACACTTAACATAAAAATAAATTAATCTTTAAAATATTTCATTTATTTTTTGTCATATGTACACAGGTATAGGGCCATTTGCTGCTGCATGGATCCCCTCTCAGAACAGCATTCCTGAAGAAAACTGACTCTCCTTCTCTCACAGCCATCAGTTACCAATAACTCCATATCTAGGGAAAGAATTTTGACTCCTTCCACATGCATGCTGGGATTTCATAGGCTTGATGCTGTACAGATTTTATGGATGCTTTCCTAGCTGCTGTTTACATAAAACACTGCCTTGATGTACTGAGCCTCCCATGTCTCAGGGTTCACCTCAAAAGAGATAACAGAAAGAATGCATTACAATCATTTCAGGCTATCTTACAGTTCCCTAGGATGAAGAAGTAAGTACGATCGTTCTTGGGAAAGAACTTGAAAATGCTGTAAGGGCAAACCCTGTACTTTCTCAATTCTTATTCATTTCAGGGATATGCTATCACATTTAAACATGAGTTTCTAACTGTCTAATAAACTGATTTGATTTCAAAGGTCTTGCTCTTTTTTACACTCTTGCTTGCTTTCTCTTTCTCTCCGTTTTGTCTTCTCTCTCTCTCTCTCTCTCTCTCTCTCTCTCTCTCTCTCTCTCTCTCTCTCNNCTCCCTCTCTCCCTCCCTCCCTCCCTCCCTCCCTCTTTTTCTCTCTCTCTGCCCTCTATCCTGTCAACTGCTAGGAATGAAATTTTATGTCCACTTTACCTTATCTATATGCTAGAATCATGTGTACAGATTAGACAAATCACCCCCATGTAAGGACTAACACAAGGGATACTAATGTCTTTCAGACCATGTGGAGGCATCATGCCTGCCTTAATGTGGTATTTAATGTAAAATGCATATCACTTATCATATTGATGATACATGGGTAAGAACTCCAGATCAGAAATGTAAGACATAGTATCATTGTTTATTAATTATATATTCCCACATAAACCTCATTTTATACTTTTTCAGATGCAGGATAAGCATTATTTTCTAATATTGAAGGCAGCTTTGTAAGTACCATTCTTTTTTTGTGTGTGCCTATTTTTTTTAAATCGAATATTTTCTTTGTTTACATTTCAAATGTTATCCCCTTTCCTGGTTTCCCCTCTACACACCCCCTATCCCATCCCCCCACTACCCTGCTTCCATGAGGGTACTCCCCTACTCATCTACCCACTCCTTTCTCACTGTCCTAACATTCCTCTACACTGGGATATCAAGCCTTCACAGAACCAAGGGTTTCCCCTCACACAGATGCCAGACAAGGTCCCTTCAGCTCCTTCAGTCCTTCCCCTAACTCCTCCATTTGGGTCCCTGTGCTCAATTACTTTGCAAAGTAAGTAAATTGACCACCTCATCTTCTCCCACATGAATATACATTTTGTAACAGCTTCTTACATGGTTTTGTTTGTTTGAGTTCATTGTTCTTCAATTCTCTACTATTGATGTCTCACTTTCACTCAGAACTTGTCTATTTTCAAGATATTAGCTGTAACCTCCAAAGCCATTATCTTTAACCACTAGCTTTATTCCAACCTGTAATCCTGAGTCTTCAATTTTCTCTTCATTGAGCAATGTGATAAAGCTGGAAAATCAGTGATTCCAAGCCTTTAATTATCTCACAGTCTTCCACTATTCACATTATCCAAATACAAAATACTCAGATCTAAACCTATCCTATCCATTCCACATCATACCTTTCTATTGAAAGTCTGAAAATTTCTGACAGCCATCCATTAGTTAAGAAGAGAGTTCAATGTAAGGAAACCTTATATTGTAACTACGAACTGTAAATGACTCATTGAACAAAACAATCAAGTTTCTTTATATTTTTCAAGACTTTCTTCTAATTATAAAATAAATACTATACAATAAATTAGTATCAAATTAGTTGCTAGGTTATTCCATTTTGGTCTGTGGAAGGGAGCAAAGAGCAACTCTAAGACTGAGTATGAATGAGGAAATCCTAAACATCTACTAAATAACTAATACTATTTATTAATGCATTAATATTAATTATCATTAGTACTAATGCATTAGATTTACATCCAAAAAGGAAGACTAGAAATGCTTTTATATTATTCCAGTCCATCATATTTGGCACTCTCATCACTTCCCTATGATATAACCAAGCCCTCCAGTAGACTGCTCAAAGACTTCAAACATGTCTGCTTTGTAATTCTCCTTTCCCTTCAACTTAAGCTTCAATTTTATTATCCATATTATGTAGTCCCTCAAAAAATATGGAAAACTAATCCTATCTTTTTCCATTCCCTTTCTTTAAACTCAAATTTTCTAATGATACCATTTTCCCCC
Source organism: Mus pahari (assembly GCF_900095145.1). NCBI lineage: Eukaryota > Metazoa > Chordata > Mammalia > Rodentia > Muridae > Mus > Mus pahari. The sequence continues at coordinate 184,866 of NC_034599.1, read as the reverse complement.
AAGTACTCTAGCTCTCCAATGCTATTATGATAGTTATTAATGCTTATGAGATAATTCAATGAATTCATATCATTTTGCTCAATAGAATGCTTAATAGCATGGGATTACCACACTCCAAAATAATAATCAATAAAACCATAGGTTGATATTTCATGCTTCTAGCTTATAGCATTACATATATTTTTAAGAGATACATAGTAAAAGAAAACAAGATGTGTGCATCTATGTGCACCTATATGGATATACAAATAGAAAAATCACCTCTGCAAATGCTGTTAGGGTTTTTGAATGAATGATTCATGGGTATAAAACAATGAAGAATGAAAGCACGTTGATTCTTGGCTCACATAAAACAAGCATATTGCAGTGGGTGGAAAAGAAGTCAATGGATTACATGGTCAGATTGCTGAGGTAATACTGACAATTCCACACATACTGTCTTCTCTCACGACACATAGATTCTAAAGCTGTCTACAAATATTAAGCCAATATTGGATCACCATTTATTATGGAGAACTAAACCATGATTTTTCAATGATTGATTTTCTAAAACTGTAGATATTAGCAACAAATTCTATTTTTGTAAAATTTTGGTAGGTTTGAGAAGTAGCTCCTATACAATGGGTATTTGAATCTCCTATTGCTTTAAATCAGTACATGTATTACTCAAGAAAGATATTAATTAAACCCATTCAAAAATGGGTTGCTGGTGGGATTGCAAACTGATATAACCACTATGGAAATCAATCTGGAGGTTCCTCAGAAAATTAGAAATAGATCTATCTGAAGACCCAACTATACCACTCTTGGGAATATACACAAAAGATGCCCCACATGCCACAGGGGCATATGCTCCACTATGTTCAAAACAGCCTTGTTTGTGATAGTCAGAAGCTGGAAACAACCCAGATGTCCCATGATAGAAGCATGGATACATGAAATATGGTCCATTTACACAATGGAATACTACTCAGCTATTCAGAACAAGGACATCCTGAGTTTTTGCAGGCAAATGGATGGAACTAGAAAATATTATCCTGCGTGAGTTAACTCAAACCCAAAAGGACATGAACGACATGTATGGTATGTACTCACTAATAAGTGAATATTAGCAAAAAAAAAAAAAAAAAAAAAACATACAAATTTGCCAAGATACAGATCACAGAACTCAAAAATGTTAAAAGCTGAAAAGCCCAAGTGAGAACACCTCAAACCCACGTGGGAGGGAGAAGAAAGCAATCACAAGGGGGGAGGGAGGGAGGGACCTGGGTGGGATAGGAGGCAGAAAGGAGAAAGGAAGAAATGATCAGGTATTGGGTGGGGGAGAAAGGACTGAAGCCCTGAGGGCCAGTAGAAAGAATGGAAACAGACAACCTCAGAAGGTAAGAGGAGAGGTGACCCTCCAGAATGTACCTTAGACCTGGAAGGTGAGAGACTCTCAGAACTCAAAGGGAGAGATCTCAGATGAAATGCCCTACAGTGGGGAGAGGGAACTTGTAGAGCCCACCTCCAGCCGAAAGACAGGGCATCAAGTGATGGAGGGGGTTGTCATCTCACAGTCAAAACTTGTTGGAGACCAGGTTGAAAATACCCAGGCACTTTACAACCCAGGCATTTTACAGCCTGTAGCTGAGAGCCATATAGTTCTTTATTAAGAGCCAGTCACCCCCTCTCCCCATCAAGGCTGTTTTGTTCCAGCCCTAAACATACATCAAGGACTGAGGGAGTCTTCCAGCCTTCTGGAGCTGCCCAGAACTGTCATCTTGGGCTGATAGGAGGAACAGAGCTTCGAGATAAGCCGCCCAGTGTTCCGGATCAGTGACGTCAAGTACCTGAGATGAATCACTGAAATTTTCAGACTTGCGATTAACCGCCCCCATTTGTCCTCACTATGTTCCTTTTGATCATTCCCTGACCCCTTTCTGTATACTATAAAACTTTAGTCTTTTTCCTCATTAAACGAGACTATGACACAAGCAGATGCATGGTCTCCCTCTCTCTTTCTTATTCCCATTTCAATGTAGGTTTGGGATCCCCCTCGAGGACCATGGAATAACTTGTCCCGCGGGATGGGATAAAAACTCTTATCCACAATTGATCATATATGAAAGCACTGCATGGATAAAAATGGAGAAGAGCCTGGGGAAAAGAAGTTCCAGCAACAGGCCCAAAGTGAGATCCAGCTCAGGGGAAGACCTCAAGGTCTGACACTATTACTAAGGCTATGGAGTGCTCACAAAAATGGGACATATCATAACTGCCCTCCAAAAGATCCAATAAGCAGCTGAAAGAGTCAGATGTACATATTTACACTGAATCAATAGACAGAAGCTGTGTATCCCGGTGGTTGAATAAGGCGAGAACTAGAACAAGCTGAGGAGATGGGCGACCCTGTAAGGAGTACCAGCAGTCTCAATAAGCCTGGACCCCTGAGAACTATCATACACTGAATCACCAACCAGGCAGCATACACCTCCTGATATGAGGCCCCCAACACATATACAGCAGAGGACTGGCTGGTCTAGGTTCAGTCAGAGAAGATGCACCTAACCCTCAAGAGAATGGAAGCACGAGAGAATGAAGAGGTCTGGTGGGGTAGGTGGTGGGAGGGTGGGGACATTCTCCCAGAGACAGTTGGTCGAAATGAGGTATGTGAAAGGAAACAGCCAGAGGGTAGACCAGGAAGGGGATAAAAATCTGGAGTGAAATAAAAAAGACAAATATATTTTGAAGAAAAAAAAAAGACTGCTGGTCATATCAAAATTGACTGCCACAATAACCCTTCTCTTTCTTCTACAATCCCATCCTTTTGGATGTGTATTCTTTCATTTTGATGAACAAGACTACTTATAGCAATGGTTCCTGAGTACAAACACAAAATATCCTCAGGAAAATTTGCAAGATATCAGAAATAATTAAAACTACAAAGGTAAACAGTCATTAGACATCACAGATAGATAGATAATAGATAGATAGATAGATAGATAGATAGATAGATAGATAGATAGATAGATAGATAGATAGATGATAGATAGATATAATACATAAGTATAGTAAATATATTGAAAGAATATATATGTCTATATATATTGCTTAGTGCTTAATGGAGATACAAATGGCAATTTCTGCAAAAACAAAACAATATAATTAAAGAAAATAAGATCTGTGCATGCACCCATGTGCACATTTCCATCTACCAAAACCCTTAAAATATAACTGGACTACTCAGGGAGTTCTCAGAGGAGAACATTATTCCACATGTTCATATCAAAGGAATAATTTCCAGAATTGGTCTTCAACAAGTTAGTGTACAAAGTGTAGTGAGCAGAAATCAATTGACTTTGGGTCATTAAATACAACCACCTTTAACCATGCATTTTAGTGTGTCTGTCAATCATCTTGAGTTTCATTCAGAATTCCCACACACATGTCTCTGAAACTTTACAATTAGACTCTCTAAACCACATGCAAGAAACTGCATGTCAAATGCTAATCCCAGTTATTCATTGTTTGATAACCTCTAGTTTAAATGAACAATTTCCTGATTGCAAATCTCAGATAAATCTTATTAAGGAAATGTTTCCTTCCTGACCTGTTTATAAGAATGTTCACTGTCTTTCAACTCCCCACAACAACCCCAGTGAATCTCCAGACTTCAAAGATACTCCAATACCTTGATTCCTAAATCACTCCATGCTTAGAATTTTCAATTCTACAAGGTTCACAGAATATATTTTGTATCTCCAGATATATACTGATGTGATATTTGACAAGTACATGATATTATTTCACCCCTAGCAATATGATTTTGGCAACAGTAGCTCACTTATTGGCAAACATTTCTCTCATTTAACAGAGAATTTTGTAGAATATGGAAGCAACCCAGACTGGTGGAGTGTCATTTCATTTACCTAAATTCTTAAAATTAAATGTAATCTCATTTACCTAATTCTTAAAATTACTCAAGAAGCTCTCAGAAAAGAAGATTATTTCACAGGTTTTTGTAACTATATTCTGATGTTTCTCTTCAAATAGCAGGTATAAGCAAAAATTGTTCAAGTTTACATTCTTGAATCTGAGTATAACTCTTCAATTTTTGTTTAATAAAAGCAAAAATATGAAACACAATTAGACAATTAATGAAAATATCTATCCATTTCTTTACAATATATGTTATTGAATACACATACACATATGGTACTAAGTTCTGTGATCAACACTACAGAAAAGTATCAAAAAGTTGGAATTTAAATAGAGGTTTTAAATTATTAGTTAAATTTCTGCTCCTATGTCACACAAGAGCCTATAAATGAGTCAGTCAGCAGATACCCCTTGACATACATTCCCCTATGACTTAATTTTTCTTTTCCTCCATGATGTATGAAAAACTCCCAAATGGAAAATTATACTTTCCTGGTTATTCGTGATGCACAATGTAGATATTTAGAGATACTGCATTTATTTTTCCATCATCATCAACAATATGCGTATTTTTATTTTATTTTCTGCTTTGTGTAAGAGGACACAAAGCAACAGACAAGGACACTGCAAAAGTAATAATGATATAGAGGCAAAATTAAATTAAGAACTTTTATGATGCCTCTCAGAATTCTTCAAGGTAAACAAACTGTACACTAAAATGGAATAAATAATTGCATCATCATCATCATCATCTCTCTCGCTGTCTCTCTCTCTCTCTCTCTCTCTCTCTCTCTCTCTCTCTCTCT
>NC_034599.1:152267-180100 GCF_900095145.1 Mus pahari | reverse complement strand
CTCTCTCTCTCTCTCTCTCTCTGGTTTTTTTTTTTTTTTGGTTTTTTCGAGACAGGGTTTCTCTGTATAGTCCTTAGTCCTAGCTGTCCTGGAACTCACTCTGTAGAACAGGCTGGCCTCAAACTCAGAAATTCGCCTGCCTCTGCCTCCAAAATGCTGGGATTAAAGGTGTGCACCACAATGCTCGGCAGCAGCATCTCTTCATCAACTAAGAATTGATGGTGTTTTTTCCCATTGTTCAACTGTATCTTTAAAGTAAAAGCCTGCAACTGAGCTTTTAGCCATTGAACAGAGTATTAGACATGCAGCCAAATACAAGGGATTTTAGCAGATCTTTATTGTATTATCTCCCACCCTCTAATATATGTTTTGAACACATATTGATTAGTTTGAAAGGACTGGATGAATAATCTTTTAAATTCTCAACAAAATAAAAATTAGTTTCACTTTTTATAAGTTTAATTCACTTTCTGTGAAATATTCAAATTGTATCACACAAGATTACCTTCCTATCAATACATGACCCCTAAAGGTGTTTTATATTTCCACTCAGCAATTACTGATTTGATAAAAATGTTGGAAAGTGTGGGCCTGGGTACCACAGAGATCTTTGTCCAAGCCTGGTGCATGGGTTCCAGCGAAGGGAAGCGAGTGCAGGCAGGGAGACTATCTCTGTAACTCCGAGCTGCTCTGAACTGTGTCAGGTCGGGCTGGGCCTCGATGAGACTATGCAATGAGGAGTGCAGAAGGACCTCAGGTGGCTCTTCAGGAGAGAAGATCTCTTCCCAAGTGTTACAGCTCTTGGAACAAAAGACTCAGACAAAGGAGTAGTTCTCACTCACCTTTAATTCCCTGAATGGATTTAGATATATACAGTTTTGGGGGTGATTCAGGGTTTGACAGCAGGTTCCTCTCATTGGCTTGGACTGAGAGTTTGGGAGAAACCTTATTTGCATATGGGAAGGCTTGGTGTTGCCCATATGTGACTGATAGACACATGCCTCTCCTGTGAGGGTTGTGGGGGTGGTAACTTCAACAGGAGCCAGGGGTCCAGGAGACATGATCCCATGTAAGTGGAAATTACCACCCACTGGGTCCCACAGGGATTCAAGACCTAAGCTCAACTGGAGACCGGGCTGTATGTGCATAGCCCATTACCCCACAGGAAAGTACAATGATTTTATAGGCTTATGAACACTTAGGAGCCAAAGCTAGGAAGATCAAAAGGAAATGTAATTTTAAATTTTCAGACTAATCTTTTGGCTATATAAACAAAATAATGCAATTTTCACCTTTCCACTTTAAAGGAATTTATTCTATAAATTTTTCTAATAAGTAATACTAATAAAATGGGGGAAAGTTTCACATTTTTCAAAGCATTTACATTTGATTTAAATTTATGGATCACACTCTGGAACCACTTAGTGAGTTAATGAAGGTTTAAAAAATATACAAACATGCAATAATATCTTAGGGATTTATTACTGTGAACTGATGCAGGGGGGCAGGGAGGGTATAGCAGACTTTGGGGATAACAGTTGAAATATAAATGAAGAAAATATCTAATAAAAAAATAATAAAATTAAATTTAAAAATATATATGCTTATCTCTCTTTGTTTTTTCCTAGGATTTTACTAATACAACTTTCGTTCCCTAAATAAGGAAACATTATTTGTTTTTCTGCCATACCCGGCATCTTTATTTTTCTTTTCACTTTCATGGGATGATTTCTTTCTGTTATAAGTTTTCCTCTCTTGTTTTGTCATCTTTCCATTTGTGTTACACTTCTTCCAGCTATTCTTCAGAGATCTTCAAAGCTACCTACAGTGGCTCAACAATGTACAGAAACTGCAACCTTGAATGGGTATGCCTTCATCTCTCCACTGACAGGATGATGAGAACAAATCTAACCTGATGTCAGAGTCATAAAATAAAATCCAATAAAATGAGTTACTAAATCCACCCTTGATATATAGATGCCAGCAAGGCAATCAATCAAAGTTCCTATGCTCCTTTCAGTGCACATTCCTCAAATTAAGGACTAAAGAAAAAAGTCCATAAAATCTATGTGGGAGTCGTTCATCATCTATTTCCCCAATACAATGCTTGCTACACAGTGGAGTCTCAGTTACTGGTTAAATACAATGATTTTTGATGTTTACAACTTAAGAAAGTAATATGAATTTCTAAAGTTTCCCAATGCAAATTGTATAGTCCATGTTTCATCTGCATGCTGATGATGTGGTTCAAATGATTTTCAGGCTAAAGAGGAACCTAAGCATAACTCCCCTCCCCCCCCCCCCGCCGCCCCGAGAGAGAGTATTCTAGGTAGTTGTAGTTATTTTCAGTTGTTTCTCTTTTGTGATGTCTCCACAAATATTTCTCATATTATTTGTGCAACATCAGAGTTTAATATTCAGTTAGTATAGGAGACTAAAAACATACTGAATCTTTTCAAGGCAGTGTTTGTGTTTGTCAAATAAAATGTGGAACTTAAAATGAAAACTGTATGTTTATGACACTAAGTCAACTGGTAATAAGGCTGTTTAATGAGGATTCTTTTTTTGTTTGTTTTCCTGAAGCCTTCCATATGCTCCCCCCACACCCAGGGATCCATCCCATATACAACCATCAAACGCAGACACTATTGCATATGCCAGCAAGATTTAGCTGACAGGACACTGATATAGCTATCTCTAGAGAGGCTATGCCAGGGCCTGGAAAATACAGAAGTGGATGCTCACAGTCACCTATTGGGTTGAACCCAGGACCCCTAAAGAAGGAGCCAGAGAAAGTAACCAAGGAACTAAAGGGGTCTGCAACCCTATAGGAGGATCAACAATATGAACTAACCAGTACTCCCACAGCCAGAACTGTGTCTCTAGCTGCATATATAGCAGAAGATGGCCTCGTTGGCCATTAATGGGAAGAGAGGCCCTTGGTCTTGAGAAGATCATATGCCCCAGTACAGGTGAATGCCAGGGCCAGGAAGTGGGAATGGGTGTGTTAGGGAATAGGGCAGGGAGAAGGTATAGGGGGCTTTGGGGATAGCATATGAAATGTAAATGAAGAAAATATCTAATAAAAAAAGAAAAAGAAGAAAATAACAAAGGTTATGCTCAATAACTAACTAAATAAATAAATAATAAAAGAAAATGTTTGCATCTCACCTGTATGACCTCAGCATCCACCTGACAGGCCTTTTCCAAAATAAAAGTTGATTGCAGCTTATAAAGAGCATAGACCTTCTGAATTGCTTAATATCACAATTTCTTTCAAATTTCTTGTTCTGAAAGCATTATCTGGGTATGTGTTTTTTCACATCAGTCACTAAACTAAACCATCAGAAATTATTTCTTGGCTCTCATTCTCACAGTATATACTTCAGTTATCACTTTATTTTCCCTAACCCTCAAGTGAATACTTGAGAATATTCTAAGCAAAATCATTATTAAAGACACTAGAAATCTATAAATTTTGCTTCTCAAGCACAAGGAAAAAATCTGGGTTACAAGGATTCTTTCCCAATGGATCACTATATTTAGTTATATTTTTATGTTAAAAACAACCCTGTTGAAAGAAGTACTGATATGTTGCAAAAATATTGTTTTGTGGATTGACACAAACCTACATATACACAGCTACTGAATTCGTCTCATAAACAGTTATTTGACAATTTGTAATGTTATATATTTCCAGGGATTACCTTCTCTGGGACAAATTTACAGGAAAAATTGAAAAAAGATCAGCCAACCTGATCTGAATTATCTGTCTAGATTATCTATAGGATGAATGTGTTAAAGAGTAAAACACACCAGAAAGAAAGGAGACTGAAAATGTGCTTCAGTGCTGAAAGAAACAATTCTCCAATAATACAGATACCACAGTGATGTATGTGGCATTGCCTAGACAATGTAGATCCCCAACATATCTCATTTCCCCAGGTCTCTTCTACAGTGAGGGCAAGGATGCCTTCAAAGGGAAACCTAGGATATGCTAAACAAGATCAATATTCAGATACATTGAGGGAAGTTTAGAAAAATTTAAAATCAAAGTAATAAGGGGAGCAGAAAGGGAAAAATGCAGTGTTTAAAGGGAGTAAAAGTTCTTGCTTCCAGTACCTGGGTGGGGCTCAAAGGTGGGTGCAAATTTGACATTTAGTCTCCTTGGCATTCTGTAATTGAGTGGACTTCTTCAAACCCAAGTTCACCTAGTCAATAAATGATAAAACAAGAGGCCTGGCATTCCAGAAAAAAACATACAGGAAGGAGTGGCAGAAATGTCTGAGGAGAAATGAATAAGGGGTGGTATGTAAGAATGCCTAGAACCAGGGTGTACAAGAAGAACTGCTGATGCTGATACTAATAGACATCCTAGAATCAAAACAAGATTGAAGAAAGTACATGAAGGTATTTATTCATTCAATAAACATAGGAATGGGTTCTAATATAATGAAAGCATAAAGAAGAAATAAAAACCGACTGGGGGGGGGATAGAAGCAAGGAGAATCTAAAGATGAGAAAGTGAAGGATGAGAGCCAATTAATTCATAACAAATAGGAAAACACGAAAGAGTGTGTGTGTGTGTGTGTGTGTGTGTGTGTGTGTGTGTGTGTGTGTGTGTGTGTGTGTGTGTGTGTGTGTGTGTGTGTGTGTGTGTGTGTGTGTTTGTGTGTGTGTGTGTAAAACAGCATTACAGATTTGCAGGTGAAAAGACAACTCAGAAAAGTATCTAACAGAGCTTTCCTAAACAGGAGGGGTAGGGGGGTGGGAGTATACAGCAGAGATTGCTGAGAACCTGTGGAATTCAGAGATGCCCTAAAAGGTCACAAATAGGACCAAGAGAGTGTGGGAAATAGGGAGAGTAAGAGCTTCCAGGGGCGGGGCGGGGGCCTCTTTGGAATGTTGGAAAGGAAATGCAGAACTAGAACACAGCCTGGGAAAGTTTTGAGCAGAAAGAAGGGGGAGAAGAAAGAAAAGAAAGAAAGGAAAAGAGAGGGGGAGGGAGGGAGGGAGGGAGGGAGGAAGGAAGGAAGGAAGGAAGGAAGGAAGGAAGGAAGGAAGGAAAGAAGGAAAGAAGGAAAGAAGGAAAGAAGGAGGAGGGAAGGGAGGGTAGAAAGAAGGGAGAAAGGGAAGGGAGAGGAGGAAGGAAAGAAGAAAGGAGAAAGAAGAGCGTGAGAGAGGAAAGCGAAGAGAACAGAAGAGAGAGGAGAAGAGAAGAAAAGTAGAAAAATAGAAAAACAGATGGTCTGAAGGATCCCTGAGGCCATCAGAGAGGACAACAGTGTGGTTTTATTTAAGCCTGCAGCTGGGAAGCCGGACCTCGGGAAGAATGGGGTCTCATTATTTCCCAGTGTTCCCCATCTGCCTAAGCCTAGAGGGCTGTGTCTCCTTAGGGACCACTAAGAACTCAAGGCCAAAAGGGTGAGGCCGAGTCGCCCCCCAGCGGCTGGGAGCTCCCCACGCTCCTCTGATAGCCTTGATTCAACTTTACCCATCCCTGTCCTCTACTGGAGCTTGGACCCCTCTTCCCAACTCACCGAGGGCGCCGTCAGGAGGCTGATGCTCTCGCCTAGTGAGTCCAGGTTGACCCTTCGGCGGCGTTGGGCTCTCTTGTACCCAGCGGCGACTGCAGCAGCTGCCGCGGCGGCAGAGGCAGCGGGGGCCGGGGTAGCAGCCGTAGCGGCCTCTCGAGAGCCAGGTGGCCCTGGCGGGCTCCGGCTGCCATTCCAGCAGAGCCTGGACAATGGGCACTCCCCTTCCTCCTCCGGGCTGGTCTCCAGGTAGTCAGAGCTCAAAGAGCTGAAGGACTCGGATGAAATCTTCCTTCGAGACATGCTGCTGGAGACACTATTGCGCTGAGACAGCGGAAGCGGAGGTGGTGGATGGTGGTGGTGGTGGTGGTGGTGGAGGCTGGGACGCAGTGGTGGCGGTGGCCGTGGTGGGACCTGCTATGGCAGGCAGCTTCAGGAGCGTCGGGGCCGCTTGGCGTTGCGCTCAGGCTCGCCTAGACGCGAGTCCCTGGGGCCGCTGAGCCCCTCGAGCCAGCTGCTCATGGCGGGAACTTGGATTGCTGCGGCTCCTTGGCGCCCAGGCTCAGCAGTGGGGCTGGAGATGAGCTGGGGACCCGCCACAGCTGCCTCTGCAGCTGCTGCTCTACAGGCGCAGCCTCAGGGCCTGCCCGTGCGCATCGTTCCCGCTGCGGAGCCGCGGGGACCAGGGATTGGGGTGCAGGAAGGTTCCTCCGCCTGGCGTCTCGATCGCCCGCGGCCGCATCCTCCGCCCACTCCAAAAGCTGCGCCCCTCCCTCCTCCTCCCTTTTTACCCCTCCCTCCAGCGCTGCCTCCGCCGGCGTCACGTGTCCCCAGCATACTCATTGGAAGTCTTTTCCTCTTCTGTCGCCGCGTTTCAGGAGCAACTAGGACACTTTGCTGCTGTTCTTTCTGTTCCCTGCCATTGTGCCCTGATACCTGGAGGTGCGTACAGTAGTTTTCATAGGGCTAAAGATCCCCAAAGCCCAAATGTCGGGTTTTTTGGCCCCTGAAAAAAACAGATGGGCAGTGAACACGCCCGGGATTAGACTCTAGGGTGAGGACCTTAGAACTGATCTCCCTCTGAAGAAAACTGACAGCCCGACCTGGAATATTGGGGTCGCTAAACACACAGGCGCACGCGCACGCACGCAAGCACACACACACACACACACACACACACACACACACACCACGTCCAATTCTAGTTTATTTTTGGTCACCCTATCTGCTCCAGTGGAGACACAAGCAAGGGGACAAAAGCTGGGACAGATTGTGGGGATGATTCCCCATCTCTAGCGAGGCAGCGTGGGCAGTGATGCTCACGTCTGCTCCCTGTTGCTTTATTTGTGGGAGCTCGGTTGGAGGAGCCGCTCCCAGCTCCAGCTGTCCAAGCTCCAGTGCTGCACAGCTCCGCTTACCACCTGCACCGAGTTTGTCGGGTGATGACAATACCGGATCTATTCCTGAGCAGACTTCTCTCTTGGATCTGACCTTAAAGAGCCTGCAGGAGGTTCCTACGTCCCTCAACCACTAGGCTTCTTGTTCAGCTTATGCATTTGTGAAAACCAAGGGCAGAGGGAAGAAAGGGGTTCATACATCATACACCAAGCATTTCATCATAGCAGCTTCATTTTACAGTTTGCCTCATTGCCACCAGACACAGTGGTGGCCCCAAGGCCGTTAGATAGCTCCAAAAAAGATTGTTCTGAAATTTTAATAGACGATGGTAAGAAGGAAGAGGAAATTGCAGTATCCCAGAAGAGTAGTCCCAAGCTTGGTTTCCCAGTGAAAGCAACTGTGCACCTTCCTCTCCTTCCCCTGATCTTAGAAGGGCTTGGACTTTAATTGGAAGGACACAAAAGCCACAGTGCTTTTATGCATACTTGAAAAGGGATAGTCTGGGTAAAGCAGATCAGCTTAACTGGGCAGAGCGCATTTAAAAACAAGAAAACCTCAGAATTATTTTTGTTTCTCTATCCCAATTTGCTTTTAACTAAATCTTCTTCATTGTTTAGGACAACTCATATAAATGTATTGACGTTTCCTTTTATACTTTGGAAAAATCAGATCTTAAATAGACATTACAGATATAAAATGATTGCATGCACTACTATTAACTTATTTAAATACATATTTATATGTATGTTGTATATGTACTCCATACATATGTACATACTCCTTTACAGTCTACAGAAAAAAATCTGAGCAGCGTGATTTCATATTTTACCAGATTAAATCCAAGTCTGTGTATTAAATTTATTATTAATATTATCATCATTAATATTATAAGTAGATTACAAGGTTGAAATCAGCCATGGCTACAGAGTTATACCATGTCACATTCTTATTTTTTTAAGTGTAGCCATCAATTCTACTAAAAAGTTTCATAGGCCCTCAGTTCTGTTACAATTTATATTTTTTGAAAATTGCTTTTCTCCAGCTTTTGGTTAATAATCATACTGTTCATCTCAATTCAATTCCTATTTATCTTCTTTAATAAAGATATTGTAATTGTCAAGTTCTTGAAATGACAGATTTTTACAGTTATTATTAAATATTCTAAGTAGCATTTGCCCTTCTTATTTCTTCAATTAACTATTATTGTACTTTTTCCAAAAAAAGTTCTAAAACTTGTCATAATCTTTTGAAAACATACAATGTAATCAAAATTACTAGGAAATTTTTATACATGCATGTCATTATTCTTCTCTATCCTCCCTGTTTGGGCTTCTGTAACCCTGGGGATTAAAAAAAATCAGACCATTTCCTAATCATTTAGGAACTGTGCACAACGTGTATTTGAAACACTTGAAGGAGCATCACCCATTTTCCTGTTCACAATGGAAGTTTATTTCCAGAAAAAAATCTGAATTTATTGGACATTGTGTGTATATGTATGTGTGTGTGCAATTTGAGTCAAAGACTCTTACCAGAAGTCATTCAGATGAAGTGGTATCACAGTTTCTCAAATAAATTGCTCTGTCTTGATCATAGTTTGCCCACTGACTTTTAAACCATAAACAAATGGAAGTCTAAATATAAGCAAGGTACCCCTAGCTTTGCTTGCAAAGGTTTCTTTGTATTCCTATTAAAGCGTAAAGTTTAAAACCTCTCAATATGAAGAGCTTTGTTCTATATTTGAATTAACATTTTCAAAGAGAATTAAAACCTACCTTCCATTTAGAAAATTTGCTTCAGAGGTAGTAAACACACTGCCACTATTTTAAATTAACAAACTCATATTGCAATTGAGTAATCTATGTTATTATTTTAGGAGGGAGAAAGCTGGGCAATTCATACGTGCAAACCTAGCTCCACTGATCTATCATACTTTAGTGAGGTCTTTAAATATTAGCCTAAAAGATAGCAGGTAAAAGTATCCAATATCAAGCCTGATGACATGACTTTGATCCTTAGGACCCATATGGTAGAAAGAACTATCTTGCACAAACTGTGCTCTAATCTTTACATATATATCATTGGACTCAAGCACCCATAGACATACAGAGACACATGCACATACACAATCAATCAATCAACCAATAAAATGTTTTAAAAGAGGACTTTAGATCTTTTATTCTGTTGTACAAGAAAAATACAGAAATATATATAATTTTTAAATTATATATTTATATTTATTTGTAAATTTTGGGTACCTAGAAACTCAAAAAGATTGAAAATTTTTGTGGGAAAGACACTAGAAAGCAGATATACCATTTTAGTCAAGATAAAATATAATTATTTAAAAACTCATTTAATTTGATTTTCATCCTTCCCTCTGGAGCAAAGAAAAATTGCACTTGGTGTATTGGTATAAGAAGCACAATTAGTCCTGATTCTCTGATTTTTTTTTTTTAAGTTCAACACTCAGAACTTTCCTAATTTTTTTAATCCATCTATGTCTCCAGCAAGAAAACCTGTAACATCTGCATAAATGTTCCCTGATGCAGTGTTCTTCCCTAGTACCAGGAAAATCAGGAAAGCTTTCCCTACATTAAATTGGTGCATAAACCTGGCAGCTCACAAGGCTCATATATGTTGTATATAGCAAGCCCTGTTTGAAATATAGTAGTCAATGAATTCTTAACTAGACCAAGCTTTTCTGGATTTCTGGCCTGAAAAACTGCACATACATATGCATACCATTTCATATGACATAACCTTATGTTCTCACAGTCCTTTATTGTATTAGGATATGCTTCTTTTATTCCTAGTTTCTTTGGGGACTTTTGCTATTTTATCATGAGTAGGATATTATTTACCATAACATGGGCATAGTTGAGTTATAAGTAAAGAAAGTGATATTACTTCTTCCAGCTACCATTACCTATCAGGAGTATGTTAGGGAGGGGCGTAATGAACACTTTTCTACGACAAAACATTCAAGAGCCCAGGCATATGCACATAACTACAATGACTCTAAGTTTATGAGTCATGTCATGTCTAGAAGACAGTGTTTCACTCCTCCCAAGTCTAGCAGGGGCCAGGAGCACCCTTCCAGTGAAAATCTGAAGTATAAAAAAAGATATATGTATTCTTCCATAATTTGAAGCAAAATTAACTACTAAAAGTAGTGTCAAAATGAGAATAATCTGATTATATCATCTGCAAATAGTCACATGAGAGATAATGTAATCCATCACTCTATGGTTATATTACAACATAGAATCATCCTTTAGAGTTAAGGTACTAACTGCTGGAGCACAAAAATAAAAATAGAGATAAATGGGCTGGAATTCAACTAGAGCACCAAATTCAAAATTATACTTAATAGTTTCAGAATGATAACTAGTGAATAGATGTTTTGATGCTACCAATAAAAATCAAAGACATCAGGAAAGATGTTGACTAAACATTGTTTTGGCACCTCTAGTAGATTACTCCATGTCTTAAGTGGCTTTATGGTGAACCCTGTATAATGGATATCCATCTTTCCTTTTGAGATGGAGCCCTTCCATTCAGTATCTCAAGTAACCTCTGTAGCCTGCTATAATATGTGGAGCACTGGGCTATGCAAAGACAGTCTTGTTTCCAGTCGAGCTGAGGTGTGGAATCCTGGGACCCAGTGGTGATAATTCACCTACATGGGACAGAAGGAGTTTCCTCATGTCTCCTGAACCCTGGCTCCTGTAGAACCCCCTCAGCCCCCACAAGATAAGCATGGTTAGTAATCACGTAGGCAATGTCCCAAGCTTCTGACCTTCAGGCTGGAATCCTCCCCAGTTACCTAGCAACAGAAAAGATAGCCTCATACTTTAAGAGGGGTTGTTTGGTCCCTCCTCACTCTCTTGCTCTCTTGCTCTTACTCCTCTTATTCCCCTTACTCTCCTCTTTCCTCTCCTCTCTCCTCTCCTCTTTCCTCTCTCTTCCTCTCTCTCCCTCTTATTCTCTAGCCTTTCTTTTCTCTTTCTCCTTTCCCCCTTCTCTTCTTTTGGCCATGACCAGTCTCTCTCTCTCTCTCTCTCTCTCTCTCTCTCTCTCTCTCTCTCTCTCTCTCTTGGCCTTGATATGGTCTGGATTAAGTTAAAACTCTCTCTCACACACACACACACACACACACACACACACACACACACACACCACACACCTTCTCTCTTTCCCCCTGCCTTTCTATGATAAAGCTCTAAAACCATAGATGGTCTCTGTTCATCTGCACTTACTCTCACCTGCGTGGGAACCTCTCACGCTCAGCCCTCTCTCCCATAGCCCCGGGGCCCCTTGGTTTGGGTGCCTGCCCTTTGTCCACCCCCACCCCATGGAGTGGGGTCAGTGGCTTAGATGTCCACCCAGGACCAAGTGAAAAGCATCTGGCTTGCCCAGAGCATAGGTGGAACTCTGGCCAGAAGTGGGCTATCCTTCCTCCCCCTCTTTCCCCAGCCCCTTTTAGTTCCCAAAATAATTTCAATCTTTCTATCTCTAAGGTGTGTACTCAGCATTCTTAGCTTTGCACACACTTCACTTTAGCTCATGTCTTTTGGGGCACTAAGTGTATACTGCACTGATATAGTATTGTGCCTGATCTTGTGGTCTAATCTATTATCCTTCCATGTCTAACAACCATAATATTTTATATACTGTTATATGTTAAATAAAAGTAGTCATAATATGCAGAATTCTACAGACCTTCAAAGAAGACCTAATATCAACACTCTTCAAACTATTTCACAAAATAGAAACATAAGGAACATGACCTCATTCATTCTATCAGAAGCCACAGTTATGCTGATACCTAAACTGCACAAAGACCCAACAAAGAAAGAGAATTTCAAACAAATTTACCTTATGAATGTCAATGCAAAATTACTCAATAAAATTCTCACAAACTGAATCCAAGAACACATCAAAGTGATCATCACCATGATCAAGTCGGCCTCATTCCAGGGAAGCAGGGATGGTTCAATATACAGAAATAGATTAATGTAATCTAGTATATCAACAAACTCAAAGAAAAAAATCAGATGATCATTTAATTAGATGCTGAAAAATCATGTGACAAAATTCAGGTTAAAAGTCTTGGAAGGATCAGGAATTCAAGGCACATACCTAAACATAATCAAAGCAATATACAGCTAACCAATAGCCAACATCAAACTAAATG
Organism: Mus pahari; assembly: GCF_900095145.1. Classification (NCBI taxonomy): domain Eukaryota; kingdom Metazoa; phylum Chordata; class Mammalia; order Rodentia; family Muridae; genus Mus; species Mus pahari. The sequence goes on along the minus strand of NC_034599.1, from coordinate 167,968 downwards.
GAGAGAAACTTGAAGCAAAAACAAGACACATACTAGTCTAGTTTATTGGAGAAATATGATTCCATTGTCAAACAGATAGAAATAGCTAGAAACAAGAAATGTTTGCCAATTTATATATACTATAGATAAATTGTGTAAAAAAAAAACTCAAGAAATCTACAGAACATGGTATTTAAAGATATTTTAAAGACTTTTTTTTGTTTACAGTGACACATGGCAGCTCATGGCAGCATCCTCATTCTACTTCAAAAAAAAAAAAAATGATGAGCATTGAAGAACCTCCATATGGAGTGTGCCTCATATGTTGCAAGCTAGCTTCAGGGGAAGAACTGCACTTGTTTCAACTGCTGACAGTATGCTGTCCAAACTGAACAAACAGAATGCAGAAAAGTTGATTGCTAAGCTTTTCCAAGACTAGTTAAACAGTCCTTTATATTTTCTGCATCACAAAAGTTCTATCAGATATTCTAGGCCAGAATATATACGCATGATGTAGAGTACTACATATGTTTTACATGAAGGTATATAGTATATATATATATATATATATATATATATATATATATATATATATATATAATTCTATGCTATGCATGCAAGTATCTGTACAATAATTTAGGGTACTTATATACTAAAATCAAAAACATTTATTATTTAGAAGAAAAGGTAGATCTCATCTGGGAAAAGAAATAATTTTTTCAGGGTTGCTTTCAAATGCTTCATATTATGGTTTCATTTCTTTCTGCACTTTACAATATCTTCAGTAACTGCAAAATTAAAATTAGTTCACTCCCTGTTCTCATGGACTACACAAGTAGACAACTGCTTACAATTTAGCCCCATCTTGTGGTAAGCTCCAAATTGTGATTACAGGCTTTCACTGTCCTATTGTGTGCTCAAAACAGTCAGCATAAATGAATGTATATCTAGTTATACTTGCAAGTAAGATGCTAGGCTTGGAAAAAGGTGGAGTCACTGAGGGAATAGTTTCTATCTTCTAATCTGCATCACATAGACATTGAGAGTAATTTGTGAAGTACTTTGGCCTCTTCACACAGATTTTCTGAAAATAAGCTTTTTTTTTTTTTCAGAAGACTAGTGCTAAATAAAAGGTTTCTGTTTGCCTCATTTCTCTTCTGCTTCAGCCAACCAAATTTTCTTGCATTTAAAAGTTATCTTTGGCCTAGATCAGAAATCCCAAGCCTATTAGAAAGAACGGGGTTGTACTCTTTACCTTCTCAGCAAGAGAACTTCCAAGCAGAAAACAGTTTATAAATCTATAAAGCAAGTTGTTTCATCAAGGAGGTATGCTGATCATTAACAGGTAAATCATGAAACTTGAATTTGTTGCTATGGTTTTCATTTTTTAGCATTGAAAATTATACAAGGGCAGAGATTTTTTTTAAAGCTGCCTTTGCCATAAAAGCACTATAATTTTTTATTGTGTATCTCTGTCTCTCTGAGTGGGTCTCTTACATATGTAGTGTGGGGGGGGTTGTTTGTTTGTTTGTGTGTGTGTGTGTGTGTGTGTGTGTGTGTGTGTGTGTGTATGTACATGCCTGGTACCCAGGAATGCCAGAAGAGGATGTTAGACTCCCTGAAACTGGAGTTACAAAGGGTTATAAATTACCAAGTGGGTGCTAATAATTCACACCCTGTCCTCTGGAAGACAGGAGTCAGTGATCTAAATCTCTAAGCCATCATTTTAGCCCTGAACATAAGCATTTTGAAAATGTTTTAGAAACATCTTTAGCTTTATCTTTCAATTCCAAATGAAAATGGTTCTCTGTAATCCTAAGTAGGCACTTATTTCTATATAATTTAGCTAAATACTATACAACTTTAAATGTCATGATTAATCATAAAGACTTCTCAAAATGAGAATTTCTTAGACAATCACATGGCTCAGTTTTATTATAATAGATGTGTTAGTAATTTATAAAACTACTTATGTTTATACCTGGCTCTTAGTTTATACTAGGCAGCCACAAATTGAAGAAGGAAACATAAATATGAATTATAAACATACTTAAGCACAACTTGACTTGTGATAGTCCTGGCAAATTATATCACTGTATTCTTTTGTAGACAAGGTCTTTCGACAGTCAGACTGACCTCAAATTCCTTTTGTCGCTGAGGATGACCTTGAACTTCTGATCCTCCTGACTCCTCTTTCACTGGGATTACAGTTTATGTGACAACACCAAATTTATACAGTGCTACAACTCAAACCAAGTACTTTATGTATGCTATGCTAAGTGAACTACAACCCCAGCTGGATTCCAATTAATGTAAGTTCCATATAAATACACAATACATATAATTTGCCAATCAATGTTCTCTTTTCATTAGATAATGAAATAATTTCTTCATCTCTGTATTTAATTCTGTAAAACTGTTTGACAACTATCTGGACATACCTAAATAAACCCATTAGAAAAGGATTTTTGTCTTTTTAACCCTCCTCTCTTGCCCCCTCCCCTTCTCCTTTGAGAAGTGGAATTCCCATTGGGTAGTACCCCACCCTGGGACATCTAGTCCCAGCAGGACTAGGAAAATCCTCTCCAACTGAACCAGGCAGTCCAGTTAGGTGGAAAGGGATCCAATAGCAGGGAACAGAAATATAGACATCCCTTGCTACACTTGTTAGATACTTGTTAGATGATGAAGACCTAGTTGTACATTTGCCATAAATGTGGTGGCAGTCTAGGTCCACATCCTGCATGGTTGATAGTCCAGGCTCTGTGAGTACCCTTGGTGCCCAGTTAGTTGAGTCTATAGGTCTTCTTATGGTGTCCTTGAGACCTCTGGCTTGCTCACTTTTATGCTGCTCTTTTCCACAAGACTGCTCAAGTTCTTCCTTATGTTGGCTGTGGGTCTCTGCATCTGCCTCCATCCACTACTGAATGAAGCCTCTCAGGAAACAGTTATGCTAGGTTTCTGCCTACAATTATAGTACATTATGACTAACAGTTTCAGGTTGGCTCTCTCACATAGAATGGGTCTTGAGTTGGGATAATCATTGGTTGATTATTCTCTTAGTCTCTACCCATTTTTATCCTTGAACATCTTATACCCAAGATCAATTTTGGGTTGAAGGTTTTGTGGGTGTATTGATGTCTCTTTCATTCCTCTAGAAGTCCTGCCTTGCTATAGGAGGTAGTCACTTCAATCTTTATATCCCCTTATAGTACAAATCTCAGCTAAAGTCACTCCCATAGACTCCCAGTATGCTCTCTGGTCCTAGGCCTCCAGGTAGTCACAAGAGACAGCCCCCATAGATTCTGTTCTTACTCACATCCCTCTCATTCCTCCACTACCCATACCTGATTGCCCTCCCAATTCCACTCTTTACATCCTATCCTAAACAGTTCCTTCTTTCCATCTACTTCCAGTGACTATTTAAATTCCCCTTCTGAGTGAGATTCATGCACACTCCCTTATGATCTCCTATTTACCCAGTTTATTTGGGGCTATGGAATATAGCATGGTTATCTATACTTGCTTGTATTCTAATGCTAATTGGGTTCCCCAAAACAGTTTGCATGAGAGGGTCTGCATGTAGCTCTGGGAACCTGCCCAAGTTGATTCTGATTGGTAAAGAAAGATGCCAGCAGCCAATATATGGAGAAGAGAGTCAGAGGTGAGATTTAGGATTTCTTGGTTTGGGACTGCAAGAAGGAGGAGAAGATTCTCCATGCCTGAGGAGTGTGCAGGAGAGAGAAGCAGAGTCACAATGTAAAGGGGCTGAGAGATAGTAAATAAATGGGACAAGGCATTTTGTTATATAAAGAAAACACACCTAAGTGTCAAAGACAGACACTACCTCAGAGTAAAAGGCAGGAAATCAATTTTCCAAGCAAATGCTCCCAAGAAACAAGCAGGAATAGCCATTCTAATATATGATAAAATCGACTTTCAAACAAATGTCATCACAACATATAAGTAAAGACACAGCATACTCGTCAAAGGAAAAATCTACCAACAAGAACTCTCAATTCTGAACATCTATGCTCCAAATGCAAGGACATCCACATACATAAAAGAAACTTTACTAAAGCTTAAAGCACACATTCCATCTCACACAATAATAGTGGGAGACTTCAACACCCATTCTCATCAGTGGACAGATCATTAAAACACAAACTAAATGGAGACACATTGAAACTAACAGAAATTATGGACTAAATGGAATTAACAGGTATCTATAAAGCATTTCAACTTAAAACAAAAGAATATACCTTCTTCTCAGCACTTCATGATACCTTCTCCAAAACTGACCATAAAATCAGTCAGAAAACAGGCCTCAACAGATACAAGAAGATTGAAATAATCCCATGCATCCTATCAGATCACTATTGACTAATGCAGATCTTCACTAGCAACAAAAACAACAGGAAGCCAAAATATACATGGAAGCTGAACAACACCCTACTCACTAACTCAGTCAATGGAGAAATACAGAAAGAAATTAAAGAGTTTTTAGAATTCAATGAAAATGAAGGCTCAACATACTCAATCTTGTGGGACTCAGTGAAAGCAGTGATAAGAGGAAAACTCATCGCTGAATCCCTCCAAAAAGAAACTGAAGAGAGCATACACTACCAGCTTAATAACATACCAGAAAGCTCTAGACCAAAAAAAAAAAAAAAAAAATACAACCAAGAGGAGTAGACAGCAGGAAAAATATCAAACTCAGGGCTGAAATCAATCAAGTAGAAACAAAAAGAACTATACAAAGAATATCAGGACCCGGTTCTTTGAGAAAATCAACCAGACAGATAAACGCTTAGCCAGACTAACCAGAGGGCACAGAGACGGTATCCAAATTAACAAAATTAGAAATGAAAACAGAGATATAACAACAGAAACTGAGGAAATCCAAAAACTCATCAGATCCTACTAAAAAAAAATCTATATTCAGCAAAACTGGAAAATTTGGATGAAATGGACAATTTTCAAAACAGATACCCAATACCAAAGTTAAATCAGAATCAGATAAACCATATAAACAGTTCCATATCCCCTAAAGAAATAGAAGAAGTCATTAAAATCTCCCAACCAAAAAGAACCCAGGACCAGATATGTTTAGTGCAAAATTCTATCAAAGAAGACCTAATAACAATACTCTTCAAAATATTCTACAAAATAGAAACAGAAGGAACACTACATAATTCATAATGTGAAGTCACAGTTATGCTGCTCATTCTCTCTTGGAGATGGAACAGTTTCTGTCTAATCAGGAATTTGTCACAATTTCTTTTTATAGAGGACTTCATAAGAGATTTTTTTCTACTTCTATTATGTTTAATGTTCTGAATACATTTTAAAAACTGGTTGAGTGCATATTACTTTTAGCTTCTAAAGATATCATTTATACTTAAGAAGCATTTAACTATTATAAATTATATTGGTGACCAAAAAATGTCAATACTGAGCTGTATATTTTAAAATAATTTTTATTAATTTAATAAAAATATAAAGGCAACAACACAGTGGGAAATATTAAATAAAATACTGTTAACCTTCATGTTGTGAGTGCATACCATCTGTGTCTGTCTGGTTCTGGGTTACCTCACTCAGGATGAGATTCTCAAATTCCATTGATTAGTAAGAAAAATTCATAACTTTGTTTTTAGTAGCTGAGTAGTATTTCATTGTATAGATGTACCACATCTTCGTTATCCTTTGTTCAGTTGATTGGGCATATCTGTTATTTCTAGTTTCTGACTATTATGAATATAGCTGATATTCACAGTTTAGCAAGTGTCTCTGTGGTGTAGTGGATCACCTTGTGGAGAGGTAGGGCTAGGTCTTGAGCAAGAATTATTCCCAGTTTTCAGAAAAACTGCCAAATTGATTTCCAGGGTGATTGTATAAGTTCGCACTCCCACCAGAAGTGGAGGAGTGCTCCACTTGCTCTGTCCTCATCAGTACATGCTGGCTCTTCAGTTTTTGATCTTAGCCATTCTAACAAGTGTAAGATGTAATCTCATGGTCCATTTTATTTGCATTTCCCTAATATCTAAGGATGTTGAACATTTCTTGAAGTGCTTCTTATCCATTAGAGATTCCTATGTTGAGAATTCTATGTTTAGCTGTGTACTTTATCTTTAAATTGAGTTATGTGGCTTGTTGGCATCTAATCTTTTGACTTCTCTATATAGTTTGGATATTAGCCCTCTATTGGATGTAAGATTAGATACATTTTGGGCATCCTTGATATGTGCATTTGTATGTGTTTGCCTCTGGGTATGTCAGTGTGTAACCACACAAACCTTCATTTAGAAAATAAGTATAATTCTAATGTTTCACTACCCCAAACATATGAACACTTCTTTTTTCTTCAATACATCCTATATACAACCTTATTTACCTTTTGATACTTTCATTTTCTTTTCTTTTTTTTTTTTTTTTTTTTTTTTTTTTTTTTTTTTTTTTTTTTTTTTTTTTTTTTTTTTTTGCTTTCTGTTATTCAGCTCTCTTTTCTCTTTTTAATTCTCTTCTATTAGTGGCACATAGTAAACACAGTAACCTAGTGGTTTGGTTTTTGGTTTTGCTCTTTTTTATTGTTCTCATTCCATCTCTCTGCTTTTCTTTAAGGTTCCCTGGATTCTCTTACTGTTTGTCTACAGTACAAAATTGATTCAGCAAGTAAATCACATGTCTGTATAATTGATCCCATGGCAAAACCAAGTTAAATTTTGCCGTCGTATGTAATGAATGTCTCTGCACAGAATTTATACTAAAAAGGTTTCTTAAATAGCTTTAAATTGTATTTAAATAACCGTTTATTATTTTTTGTAATTATATTCCATAAAGTCACTATTATCACTTGATTTGTAAATATTCATGTATTTAAAAAAATAATAGGGAAAAATAGAGGGAAGGGTCTATCAGCAGATCTGCCAATGTATGTATATCTCTGGTTCATGAGGGCTATACAAAAACATTTTGCTTAATAAATATTTTTGTATCATGATCCCTGAATGCACAGTCAAAGGCACTATAAAATGCTGAAGGAAAGTTGTTCTAACTCATGAACATCCCTGTTAACCACATCACAAAGATTTGATGATCTGTTATTAGAGACTGCTTTAGAGGTACAATTGGAGCCATCTTGAACCCCGGGACCTATTAGCAATAATTCACTTACATGGGATGGAAGGAGTTCTCTCATGTCTCCTGGACCCTGGCTCCTGTCGGAGTTACTGCCCCCACAACCCCCACTGGAGAGGTGTGGCTATCAGCCACTTGGGAATAGCACCAAGCCCTCCCACATGCAAATAAGGTTTCCCCCAAACTCTCAGTCCAAACCAATGAGAGGAGCCTGCTGTCAAACCCTGAATCACCCCCAGAACTGTATATAGGTCCATGCAGGGAATTAAAGGTATGTGAGAACTATTCCTTTGTCTGAGCATTTTGTTCCAAGAGCTGTAACACTTGGAAAGGGATCTTCTCTCCCTAAGAGCCACCCGAGGTCCCACAGCATTCCTTACTGGATTGTCAGCTTTTTGCTGACCCAGCCTGACCTGACTCAGTTCAGAGAGTCTTGGAGTTACTGAGCAACCTGGAAGGCATGGCAGAGGCTTTGTCTCCCTGTCTGCCCTCACTTCCCCTCCCTGGGGCCTTTCCTACCCTTCCTGGATAGAGATGTCCGTGGAAAACCTCTGGTACCCAGGCCCACACCCTGGAGTTAGAAAACCTAGGAAAGAGGTCAGGAGTCATAGATGCAAGCATCACCAACAGAATAAAAGAGATAAAAGAATCTCAGGTGTAGAAGATACCATAGAAAACATTGACACACAGTCAAAGAAAATGCAAAAAGCAAAAAGCTCCCTACCCAAAACACCCAGGAAATCCAGGACACAATAAGAAGACCAAACCTAAGGATAATAAGTATAGAAAAAAGGTGAAGATTCCAAACTTAAAGGGCCAGTATATACCTTCAACAAAATTACAGAAGAAAACTTCCCTAACCTAAAGAAAGAGATGCCCATGAACATACAAGAAGCCTATAGAACTCCAAATAGACTTGACCAGATGAAAATTTTCTCCTGTCACATAATAATGAAAACACCAAATGAACTAAATAAATAAGGAATTTTAAAAGCAGTAAGGGAAAATGGTCAAGTAACATATAAGACAGCCCTGTCAGAATTACACCAGACTTCACAACAGAGACTATGAAAGCTATAAGATCCTGGGCAAATGTCATACAGACCCTAAGAGAACAAAAATGCCAGCCCAGGCTACTATACCAAGCAAAGCTCTCAATCACCATAGATGGAGAAACAAGATATTCCATGACAAAACCAAATTTACACAATATCTTTCCACAAATCTAGCCCTAAAAAGGATAATAGAGGAAAACATCAACACAAGGAGTGAAACTACACTGTAGAAGAAGCAAGAAAGTAATCTTTCATTAAACCCACACAAACATAATTCCATCTCTAACAAGAAAATTAACAGGAAGTAACAATAATTTTTTCCTTAATATCTCTTAATATGAAAATTAATTTAACCAACATACCCTAATTGATTGAAATTCAAAAACATGAGGAATTAGAAATTCGTCAGCTGTCATCCTGTGGTCTCTCTAGTTTGGTAATGGGAGAAACAGGTCCAATATTGTACAATCCATGTACACTTTCTGCTTGTTTGTACATGACAGGGCCTTACTGTGTGCCACATAAAGGTGTTAAAATCATGCTTCTCCTATCTCAACCTCTCTATTAGTAGGATAGCTTATTTGTTTTCAGACTATACTATGGTTTTCAGAACATCTTATGTATTTCAAAATTATTTATACAGCCAAAAGAAATATAGACAATTAATTTGGGAGGTGGCTTATAAGAGAAGAGCAAAGAGTAGGACTGAAGGCTTTGCTTAATATTTATAATTATTGTATCAATTTTGAAGAAGAGGACTTTATAAATTACTCTTATTCTGGGATGAATGCTTTTCAAAATCATCACAGTCAATGAACCAGAATCTTACCTTCACCTAACGTCTGTGCCACTCTCCAAGCAGAACCATTGTTCATTGAAACAGTTGATGAATGACTTCATGGATAGATCATCTTAATGCACACACCATTTCTTAAATGAATGTAACCTGTTCCCTGCAGGCTGAGAATGATGACAATTACTCAATTCAAATAGTGTTGACCTTAGCAGGAAATCTGCATCTAAAAATCATGCCTACAATTCATTCCTTGGCACAGCAGAAATGTCAACTCTTAACTTATGTACTGTGGAGGTAAAATCCTTTGCTAATGTGAGAGACAGTCAAATACAGCCTTATTACAATGAGCTCCAATGTCCAAAAACTGTTCTTGCTGTGTGTTTGTACCACAGTAACAGCCAAGATTTTAAGCTCTACTAAAAAATAAAACAAAAAACAAAAAAAAAAATACTTTATTTTTGTTCATTACAAAACTAATAGTGATATATAATTTTAAAATATCATACAGTTAATATATTTGGAGTTATTTGAGATTTATATTGATAAAAGTGTATTTCCAGTATTGCTGTAGACAAACATCTACATAAGACTGATAAATTAATTGTTGTTTTATATCAAACAACTTTTATAATACTAATTTTTATTGTTATAATATTTTATAAATTTTTAAAAATATGATAAAAGCAAAAGGTATTGCAGGTTTTGAAGGGAGGGGCTCTCTGGGAGTATTTGGGGTACAAAAGGGAAAGAAGAATGTGATGTAAGTCTATTTACTCAAAATATGTTTTTAAATGTTAACAAATTCAGATAAGTTGAAATTATGTGCCTCCTCTCATCATAATTCAATAAAACTTAAGTCAAAAAATGTGATAATCAGCTCAAGTAGTATAGTACACTTCTTCACAGTAGGAGTTCTGAAGTATGAATGCAGAACATAACTTTAACTGCAACAGCAACAAATATCAGGTGACTCACTACTCTGAATATGTTTGGCAGTGGCCTCCAAGCTGCCAAAATACTGATTTTGAAGATACAAAGTGCATATCATTAGAAATTTTTCAGAAACAAAAACAGCAAATAATGAGGAACAACTATACTGAATACAGAGAAATTCATTTAATTGACCATGATTAATAAATATGCTTGTTATAATTGATAAGAATGTGTTTACACATAAAACATTTGTAGTAATACTTTATGGAGAAAATTTTTGAAAGTACAAAACCAAGGAAAGAAACAAAGATGTCTTTTCTGCCTTTTACAGAAAAATTTGTTCATTTATTTTGTAATTAAATGATAATGCCTATGTATAGCAGGATACATTTAAGACTGGTGCATGTTATGCTTGAAACGCTATGTCTAAACTGCAAAAATTTTAATATAAAATTATTTATTATTATTATTGTTATTATCATTATTATTATACCATGCGTGTGTGTGCATACTACACTGGCACACATTTAAAGGGGAAGAAAATCTTTTAGATATCAATTATTTTTTTCTATTTTTTTATAGGTTTTTGAGGATCAAACTTAGTGTGTCAGGCTTATATGACAAATCCTTTTACTCACCATAGTGCATGTCCTGAGTATCAACTTTGAAATTAAAAAAGAGGATAAAAATTCATTTAAAACCTTGAATCCTTCAAACATCCAGGCTAGGTTCCCCAACCACTCATTTCTCTGCCCATCAAGTCCTTTGGGCCATGCCAAACTGCCCTGAATTGTGTGCTGTCTTCTCTAGCTTCTCAGAGCTACATTATCCAGCCAATACCCCAGGATCCTTTTCCAGGCCTGCTACAGTAAGTACATCCAGATTAGACACTTCCTCTGCCCAAATCCCTTGTCTATCATGTCATGTCCCCTGTGTCACTGCACCAAAACCAAAGGAAACACACACATACACACACACAAGAGTATGTACTAATGCCAAAAACATCAAAATATAGGAATTAACAATTATTGGTTATTAATTTATCTTAACATTGAAGGGCTCAATTCAACTATAAAAAGACACAAGCTAACAAAATGGATACATAATAATGATCCATCATTCTGCTGTAAGCAAGAAATATACCTAGTAACAAAGACAGACATTACCTCAGTGCCACAGGCTGACCCACTCGGAGTCCCTCAACCCAGGGGAGAATCAGAGTTCTAGTACTCAGTTGGGCAAGGAGGTTATGAATGACAGACAGGAACACAAGAGAGTGCTGAATCTGAGTGTAATCTTTCAGAGAGAGCATTAGACTTATATAGTCATTAGAGAAGAAAACATGGAAGTTAGGTGATACATCAGCCAAGATTCATTGAGGACATCTGATGCATAATGACTCTTTACACAAAACAGTGAAATGCATACATAAAAACTAGCAGGAACCAGGCAGTGGTTACAACTGAGATAAAAGCAGCCTTTATCTAAAGTCATCTATTCTAGGAATCAGGTGTGAGGGTTCCACACATTAGTCACAATTCTAGTCTATTGTATAACCCACCACCAGGGGTCCCTTAGTAAGCACCTAATTATGCTATTCCTCTGAGCCTTGTGAAAACTTTCATGGGGGCAGGGGGGAGTTCAGCTCTTACTAACCTTTTCATGAATAATAAAATACTCTAGGTCCTCCTTAAACCACAACTCACCTTCCTAGACCATAGTAAATTCCTGCATATGGTAGTGAATCAGCTATTATTCTAAGTACCCGTGGGGAACCTCCATTTATCAGAGGAGCCCACGAACTTTCTTCAAATGTGTAATGTAGTCTGCCATATATGACTTTAATGATAATTCTAAGTTTACTTTGTTGGACTTACCCTGATATATCTAACTCTTATCCAGTAAAATACTGAAAGAAAGCACACAAAACCCTCCACTGACTATTTCAAGGACAAATCTGAACAACATCCATGCTGAGGGATGCCAAGGACCTCCAGGAAAACAGTTTCCGTGAAACTTTTTTGCCTCGGAACTGCAGCCAAGCTTTTGGACTTGTTATGTAAACTCTACAGGAGTGGGTGTGGCACCTCAGAAAAAGGGATGAAAAAAATCCAAATAAATGGACCCAAGAACGAAGCTGGAGTAGCCATACTAATATCTAATAAAATAGATTTTCAACCAAAAGTAATCAAAAGAGAAGGGAAAGGGCACTTCATACATATCAAAACAAAACAAAAAACAAACAAACAAACAAACACCAAGAAGACATCTTACTTTTGAACATTTCTGCCCCAAATAGAAGGCCATCCACATTCCTAAAAGAAAGATTGCCATAGCTTTAATCACACATTGAACCTCACACTTTAATAGTGGGAGACTTAAGCAACCCACTGTTACCAACAGATATGTCAATGAGAAAGAAACTAAACAGAGAAGTCATGAAACTAACTGAAGTTATGAGTCTATTAGACCTAACAGAACATTTTATCTAAACACAAAAGAATGTACATTCTTCTCAGCACTACACAGAATCTTTTCCAAAATTGGTGATATAATTGGTCACAAAACATGCCTCAACAGACATGAGAAAATTGAAATAAATGCTTGTATCTTCTCAGGTGACTATGGTTTAAGTTAGAATTCAACATCAAAACAATGAACACAAAGCATACAAGCTGAGGGAAACTGGACAACTCTCTACTCAAAGATCACTGAGTCGGGGAAGAAATAAAGAAAGAAACTGAAGACTATCCAGAATACAATAATATCGAGGCACAACATACTCAAATTTATGGGACACAAGGAAAGCAGTGCTAAAAAGAAAGTTCATAGAACTAAGTGTTTTCACAGATAAATTGGAGAATTTTCATACTAGAAATTTAAAAACACACCTTTAAGCTCTAGGGGAAAAAAGTCAGAAACAAATATACTTAAGTGCAAAATCAGTAAATAATCAAATTCAGGGCCAAAATGAATAAATAATAAACAAACAAATGAAAAAGCAAAATACACAGAATCAACAAAACTAAGAGATAGTTCTTTAAGAAACAAGCTAGGCAAAACATTAGTCAAACTAACTAAATGGCAGAATGATAGTTTCCAAATTAAGAAAATTGTAAAAAAAAAAATTGACACTGAGGAAATTCAAAGAATCAATAGGTCTTACTGCAAAAGCCTTTACTCCACAAAATTGGAAAATCAAAATGAAAGGTATGATTTTCTAGACAAATACCATTTTAAAAAGTTAAAACAAGATCAGGAAAACTATATATATAGTCCTAGAATCCTCATGGACTTAGAAAGAGTCATTAAAAGTCTCCCAACAAAACATGAACACAGACCAAGAGGTTTTAACAAAGAATCCTATCAGACTTTCAAAGAACAGTTAATACCAATACTCCTCAAACTATTCTACAAAATAGATACAGAAGTAATATTGCCACCTTATGGCAAGGAGGTTGTAGTTACCCTAATACCTAAACCACATAAAGACTCAACAAACAAAGAAAATTTAAGATCAGTTTCTCTTGTGCATATTGATGCAAAAATACTCAATAAAATATTAACAAATAGAAACCAAGAGCACATCAAAATTATTATCCATCATGGTAGAATCTGCTTCAGTCCTCAGAAGTAAGGATGATTCAATATACAAAGATCAATCAATGTAAGTGAACATATAAACAAACTAAAAGAAAAATCACATGATCATCTTATTAGATGCAAAAAACAAAAAACAAACAAACAAAATACCTTTGACAAAAATCTAACACTACTTCATGTTAGAACGTGTAGAAAGATCAGGAAGAGAAGGCATATACCTAAACATAATTTCTCTTTTCAACATACATGCAAAAATACTCCAAAAATTCTCAAAAAAACAAATCAAAGAACAAACCAAAAATTACATATATAATGATCAAGTAGGCTTTGTTAAAGAGATGCAGGAATCATTCGATACATAAAAATCAATAAATGTAAGGAACTATATAAGCAAAGTGGAAGACATCCTATGATCATCAAATTAGATGCAAAAGAGGCCTTTGACAAAATAATACTGAGGAATAACAAAAGTCCAGGAGAGATTACAGACACAAGTAACATATCTAAACACAGTAAAGGTAACTTACAGCAAGCCCATAGTCAAATTCTATTTATATAGAGAGAACCTCAAAGAAACTCAACTAATATCTGGGGAAAGGCAAAAGATGTTCACTCTTTCTATTCGTTTTCAATACAGTACTTGGAATGTTAACTCAAGCAATAAAGCAAATGAAGAAAATTAAATATATAAAAACTGGAAAGGGCTCTTTCTGGCCTAAGCTTTCCACCAAGGCAGATAATTACCTTGTCATCTCTTCTGAAGATGAAGGCCTCCCAGGAGATCTGTTGCAGCCAAGGACTTGTGTGCATGTCCCTCTAAAGATCCCACAGTCTGAAGATCTCACAAGAGGTCTACTGCAGCCTTCCAATGCCACAGGACTCCCTGAAGACATCAGCAACTCAGGACACAGGACACAGACTGAAGAAAGAAATGCCCAGGGGAAATAACACCAGAGATAAATAGATAGAGAGAGGCAAATGGAAAACCATAAGCAACAGAAGCCAATATACTTTGGCATCATCAGCCCTGGATAACCCCAACACACCTGAAAACCAGGATGCTGACTGAAAATCCAATCTCATGAAGGTAGTAAAGTCCTTTAAGGGGGATATCAATAATTCAGTGAAAGAAATCAGAAAAAGATGGGTAAACAGGTAGAAGTTCTTAAAGAGGAACCAAATCCCTTAAAGAAATACAGGAAAACATATTCAAATAGGTGAAGGAATTGAAAAAAGTGATTCAAGACCTAAAATTGGAAGTAGAAACAGTAAAGAAATCACAAATGGAGGCAACCCTGGAAATGGAGTTAGGAGAGAGATTCTCAGCTATAGAAGATATTTTAGTAAATATTAAAACAACTGTCAAAAAATTTTAAAAAATAAAAAAAATTTCTAACCCAAAACATCCAGGAAATCCAGAACACAACAAAAACACCAAATCTATGAATAATAGGAATAGAAGACAGTGAAGATTCCCAGTTCAAAGGACCAGAAAACATCTTCATAGCAGCAAATTCCCATAACCTAAAGAAATGAATGTATGAGAAGCCTATAGAATTCTGAGTAGATTGGACCAGAAAAGAAAATTCACCTGTCACATAATAATCAAAACACTAAGCACACAGAACAAAGAAAAAATATTAAAAACTGTAATGGTGAAAAGGCCAAGTAACAAAAATGCAGATCAATCACCATTATACCAGACTTCTCAATAGAGATACTAAAAGCCAGAAGAGCCTGGACAGAGGTCATACAGACCCTAAGAGAACACAAATGCCAGCCAAGGCTACTATACACAGCAGAACTCTTAATCATCATAGATGGAGAAACTAAAATATTTCAGGATGAAACCAAATTTAAGCAATATATATAACCAATCCAGCACAACAAAGGGTAATAGATGGAAAACACCAACACAAGGGGGGGGGTACCCACACCAAAGAAAAAACAAGATGTTAATAATCCAAAACAACAAAAAAAAGGACAGAATAACAAACACATAATACCACATGCATCAAAAAAATATAACAGGAACTAGCAAACCTTTGCATTTATTTGTTTGTTACGGTTTTCATTTTATTTTTTTGTTTTATTTTTTTATTAGACATTTTTTATTTACATTTCAAATGCTATCCTGAAAGTTCCTTATACCCTTCCCCTGCCCCTGCTCCCCTACCCACCCACTCCTACTTCTT
>NC_034599.1:129684-147319 GCF_900095145.1 Mus pahari | reverse complement strand
CTATTGGATGGAACACAGGGCCCCCAATGGAGGAGCTAGAGAAAGTACCCAAGGAGTTGTAGGGGGCTGCAACCCTGTAGGTGCAACAACAATGTGAACTAACCAGTACCCCCTGAGCTGAGTCTCTAGCTGCATATGTAGCAGAAGATGGTCTAATTGGCCATCATTGGGAAGAGAGGCCCCTTGGTCTTGTAAACTTTTTATGACCCAGCACAGAGGAAGGCCAGGGCCAAGTAGTGGGAGTGGGTAGGTAGGGGAGCAGGGGCAGGGGCAGGGGGGGGGAGTGGTATAGGGAAATTTCGGGATAGCATTTGAAATGTAAATAAAGGAAATAATAAATAAATGAAAAAAAAAAAGAGGGAACCTGTAATAAATAAGTGAATTGATATGTAAATAAAAAACTGGGCCTTTTGGTCTAAATGAAAGCAGCTAGCAGAAAGCCATAGCAGTTCTTTTTAGAATTTTTCTCTAGCAAGAGCTGAGCTGCATGAAAATCTCTACAAAGTGAACACAGTTCTTTAAGAATTTTTTTCTGACAGGATTTGACTTGGTCAGAAGATCTAAGATTTTTTTGTTTGTTTGTTTTTACCTTTTTCTTTTTCTTTTTAAAGTAGATATTTTCTTTATTTACATTTCAAATGTTATCCCCTTTCCTGGTTTCCCCTCCGAAAACCCCCTATCCTCTCCCCCTGCTCACCTACCCACCCACTCCTGTTTCCTGGCCCTGACATTCCCCTATACTGGGTCATAGAGCCTTCACAGGACCAATGGGCCTCTCCTCCCATTGATGACCAGAACCCCAGTGAAGGAGCTAGAGAAAGTACTGAAGAATTTTTTATAGCAGCTTTTCTGACCAAACCCATGAGTTTTCCAGAAAGGACTAATGGCTTTCTCAATCAAAGAGGTATTATTGTTGTTGTTATTATTATTTTGTTTTATTTTAGAATAGCAACAAAAAGCTGTTTGGAGCAGAGTAGAACACAGAGAGCAATCTGAAAAGCTGTCTTGGGCAGAGTACAGAGCCATAAGCTATCTACAGAGAGCTGTCCAGGGAGCCATCTTAAGCAGAACACGAGCTGCAAGCTTGGACCCATCAACTGACATCAAGTCATTTGCTTTTCCCTCTCCCAGACACCCTTTCTCTCAGAACCCCTCTCCAAGCTGAGGCTGATCCTTAACAATATTTGTTCCTGTATCTACTAAACCTTCAATTTCAATGTCATTTATTTATATGGCTAGCTTTGGTCTCTGATCACTTATATCAATTTGCCAAAACATTTTTCTGTTTCACTTGATTTTTTTATCTATTGAAGCTATTAGACCCTGATTATATTGAGCAGTGTTGTTTTTATCAACGGGGATTAAATCTTTTAATTGCTCTGTGGATGAGGTTCTTTGATGCTGAGAGGGAATGTTTGAAATAAATTTGATTTGGGGGCCTGCAGGATACCCCTTAGAATGTTTCCCAATGGCAAAGGATTATCTTGCATCCCTCTTGTTGGTTTGCATTCATTGGTCCAATTCTGGCCTTTGCCATACTTCCTGCATACTCCAGGGGCTGAATCCTTCTTTGTGGATAATCTCTAGAAAAGACATCGTTCCTAAGAATGCCTTATTTACAATCCCTTTTCAAACAACCTTGCTTACCACAAGTATAACATTTGACATTTTGATTTTTATTAAAACTTGTAGAAATCAAGTAGCATCAATAACATGAGATCCAATATCATCCGTATTTCTAATCCATTCATCTATTGATGCAGATCTTTTCTTTAATAATCTAATCACCGTTTTGTATTATAAAGTAGCATTTCCCAAAGCCAAAGGCCCTGTTAGTATTTTCTGACTCCTGAATCTGATATTATTCTGTTTGTAGCTGAAGTCAATCTTTGAAAAAAACAGTGAAGGTTTACATTGGGCCTTGTATAATTTTAGTAAATGACTCAAACCTCGTTCATGATTCTTCAATTTTGTACCAAGCATTTAAGGTTGCTAAATGAGATAGCACCAAGGTATGATTATCATATTATCTGGCTTTGTAACTCAGAATATTGACCTTTCTCTACCAACTGATCCTGGGAAATACCTCTAGCTTTATGTCTATGGCCTTAGTTTCCTCTACCATGTTTAACATTTATAACTGAAAACTAGATTTCAATATTGCTGTTGCTAAATCTTTCTAGTCTTCGGGTATGATTCTGTTCTGAGTTGCCCATTAATTTGTTTCACACAGGGTGAATGCACACCACATAGAATAGCCACCTCCTTGCATCTCAAATCCACTATGTCTATAGGAATGTATTTAATTTCTTTGTAACCTTGGGGTTGTCTATCATCTCCTGGTAGGTCTTGTATGCTAACTGGATAAACAAAGGATGGTTTTCTAAAAATCTTGGGTCATCCCTCTTTACATTAATTATGTGATTTCATAGGAGGTTCTTGTCCAAATTCTTCTGTGTCTGAGTATTTTTCTTATTTTCATTTACAAACCTAAGGCTGATATTTTGTCAATTCACTTCATATTTTTTGTTTTTCTGTATCTCCAAAGCATTGTTATTGAGGCAATTTCAGTTAAGTCATTTTGTTTTTCATTTTCTGCTTCTTTTTTTCAGCCATCTAAAGTAGTACTATACAGGTTTCTAATGCCTTGTATTATGGTATTTCCCATTCTTAATTGTCTCCTTGAGGGCTACCTAGGTGACTAACCTAATCTGATGACTTCTCAGTTTATTCACAGCTGGCCTGATTTCTCTGATAATGGGTTGTGCCACATGTTGGAGCACCATGTATTGTTTTTCAACAAAACATCAATTATTTGATTTTTCCACCAAAGACAGAGGAGCCAGAGTCTGGGGTAAAAGCTTGCTAGCTCATAGATGCAGCACCCAGATGACCTTCCTTCATGGTTGATATCCCCAAAAGCCTCCTTCTCGATGCCTTGCATAAAATCCCTAACTCAATATCCCTCCCTTGTTCTTCCTGTGCATCTCTCTATCCAACCTCCAGACTTCCCCTCAAACTCAATATCCCACCCTTCTACTTCCTGTTTATCTTTCAATCCTTGACTTAAGGTTGACTTTGTTTAATCCTGTTTAAAATAATCAGAAAGATTTTAGTTTAAAAGTGAATGCTAAGGCTGAGCCACACCACAACTGATAATAGGTTTTTCCAGTAAATAACACAATCTTCTGGTTGGAAGTGTGATCAAATATCCTGCAACACTCATACAGCAGAATGCTATATAGTAGAGAACCACCACTGCATGAAACCTTATTCATAAAGACTATAACGTCCTACTCACAGAAGAGATATCCTCAGGATTTATCTGTTTTAAAGGCTTCATCTCTTTAAAAATTGCTTGTTTATATATTTTATGTATATGGGTGCTGTTTTTACATGTACATCTGCACACCCAAAGAAAGCATGGGATCTCATGGGACATTAGGTCTTATAGTGGTTGTGAACTGTGATATAGGTGTTGAGAATTGGACTCAGGACTTCTGAAAGAGCAACCAGTGCTGTTAACCACTGAGCAATCTTTCCAGCCCTGGCCTTACCATTTAAAACTATATAAAACTATATCAGTGGTTGCTAATTCTCAAAACACATATTAAACACATGCAAACCATAGTAAGTCAGCATATCAAATGCTTTATTAGATATGAATTAAGTACTTGTTTTAAAATATGGTCTAAGAAGGACACTCTTTAGTTATTCCTGGTACATCAGTGGCCTATGTGTATACCAGAATAATGACAGGGGGAATGATAAACAGGAAGTGTATGTTTTATTACTATAAGCAACAGTTTCATTTTAAAGGATCAGAACTACTGTCATCCTCTGTTGTCCTTAGAAAGCCTGGGAAGCAATAAATAATCATTTATGTAATTTGGAAGCAAAATAATCCATACATGTGAAAATTTTGAGTTATTCATTTGTAGACTAATTGGGGGTGTGGTGGGGGAACAAATCCTTCATCTAAATATGCATCTGCTTGCAAGCAGAATAACCATTTCAAAGGTAAGTTTGTTTTCTTGTCTTTTTTTTGTTTCCTGGCATTATACTCCTACCTTTTTAAATAGATGAGATTTAACTTTAAATCAATGTGTATCCTCTTTCTGTATAATAGAACCTAATGAAACAACAAGGGTCAAGAACACCACAGGAAAACCCATGGAATCAATAAACCTGGATTTCTAGAGGCTCACGGAGACTGACCCAACAGTCAGGGAGCCTGCATAGATCTAACCTAGGTCCTCTGCATATGTACAATAGTTGTTTACCTTTGTATTTTGTGGGACTCCTAACAGGGAGTATGGCTGATTCTGATGCTTTTGCTTGCTTTTGGGACCCTTGTTCTAACTGGGTCACGTAATAGTCAAAACACCAAATGCACTAAACAAAGGATAGTAAAAGCAGTATGGAAAAAAGGTTAAGTAAAATATAAAGGTGGACCTATCAGAATTACCTCAGATTTTTCACTAGAGACTCTATGAGCCAGACGATCCTGGGCAGATGTCATACAGACCCTAAAAGAACACAAATGCCAGCCCAGGCTACTAAACCCAGCAAAATACTCAGTTACCACAGATGGCCTCTCTAACTATGGCAGTCTCCTGTCTGGCATTCATCGCAGAATATCATTAGTAATCATTTCTTTACTTTTATTATTCTATTGGATATTTTCTTTATTTACATTTCTATTTATTATTATTATTATTATTATTATTATTATTATTATTATTATTATTACCTGGCGTGTTTTGTTTTATCCTAGGTCTTTGGGCCATCCAGCCTGTTATTTCTGGTCCTCCCGGCAGTGATGTCAGTTGGCTCCCTCACATGGCATGGGTCTCAAGATGAACCACTCCCATAATTTTGGTACAACCTTCACCTTAGCACATCATGCTGGCAGGACAAAATGCAGGTTGAAGGTTTTGCAGCTGAGTTATTTCATCTTCTTTGTTGGCTTTGTCAACTATATTTTTTCTCAATCTTAAGGTCTTCTCTACAAATTATATCTATATATTTTTAACTTATAGATGTCTATATTTAAATTACTAACACTTCAAGAATAGAACAGCAATCTTACAACAGTACACACTTCTATTCCTTTACTTTAAATATCTTCACTATTATTTGTAATTTTACTTTTGGATACTATAAATTCCTCATTTTTTTTTTTGTATAACAGTACTGTATCTTTTAAGAAAAAGAAAACAGTTACCTACCCAAGCAGCTGCCAGTTTGGTGCCATGCATGGCTGTTTTTTTTGATTGGACTTCAAACATTTCAACATGTTCTAATGAAAATATTTGTTATTTTTATATTTTTGAGCTTTGCTTTAGACTGCAGTTAAGTTCTTGGAAACAGTTTGATATCTTTGCCTCTTCTAGGATCTGTTTCATCTGAAGCAATAATTCTAAATTATGGAGGCTATTCTACCCTATGCTCCCTCTCCCTATTCCCGGTCAATTATGATAGTTTACATTCTAACAATTAAAAAATGTTACTGCTAACTCTCTGAAGTAGATTAATCTTTAGCCAAAGAAAGCCTCCTCTTACATATGGTAAAAGATGACTCCTTGCAGACCTTTGTTCAGCAAATTCTCCTTTAGAAAAGGCCTTATGTTTTAGATCTTTCTTTCTTTCTTTTTTTTTTTTTTTAAGATTTATTTATTTATTTATTTATTTATTTATTTTATTATATGTAAGTACACTGTAGCTGTCTTCAGACACTCCAGAAGAGGGAGTCAGATCTTGTTACGGATGGTTGTGAGCCACCATATGGTTGCTGGGATTTGAACTCAGGACCTTCAGAAGAGCAGTCAGGTGCTCTTACCTGCTGAGCCATCTCACCAGCCCCGTTTTAGATCTTTCTATACTCAAAACTGGTTTTCTTCAAGTCAAATAACGCAATGGCTTTCCCTATATTCCCTTCCTTGAACCACAGCATGGGAATACTCAAAATTAAGAGTTATCATTACTCCTGTTTGCTGTTTTTCAGCCATTATTGAACTTTGTTCTATGATTCTGACTCTCCTTACTTGGAAATCAGGAAATATGTCACCTGCTTGTGGTTTGAGGCAAAGGGGCAATACAGTCACTCTATCTTGTCTGCAGGCATAATTCTTGAACAATTGCTTATGTAAAAGAAAGCCAACTCAGCTAAATTAAGAGTACAAATAACGCCAGCTGGGCGTGGTGGTGCACGCCTTTAATCCCAGCACTTGGGAGGCAGAGGCAGGCAGATTTCTGAGTTTGAGGCCAGCCTGGTCTACAAAGTGAAGTTCCAGGACAGCCAGGGCTATACAGAGAAACCCTGTCTCGAAAAACCAGAGTACAAATAACACAGGAAAGAGCTAGACTCTTCTCAAGAACAGACTGAGGCTCTAGAAAACAGTAACATAAGCCTAACTTAATTTTAGACTCACTAGAGAGTATGGACTCATACATTTCTCCTGATCACCTTCATTCCTCTTCAATTACTATACCCACTGAACTAACGTATGCTTCTCTCAATACTGTAGGTTTAATGGCGTATCTACTGGGAAGAGTGCAGATATTTTGTTTCTTAAGTATACAGGCCTTCAGACTGAACAGAAAAATACCTCAATGACTCTTTATCTTGCTTTCGAAGAGACTCTGAACTATATAAGTCTAAGCCTAAAGTCTCACTACAATGGGGCTTCCTTAGGAGAATTTGAATGTAATATACATTTGTAGGCAGAAAATAAATTGCAACCATTTTAAAATGGTCACACAGGTTTTCACATTTCTCCTATCAAAAGCAAGATTATGTTTTTTTTTTTTTTTTTTTTTTTTTTGAGGCTGGGTCTCTATGCAGTCCAGGCTCTCCTGGAACTGACTATGTAGAGCAGAATAACCTTGAATTCAAGGGAAACTGCCTGCCTGCCTTCCAATTGCTGGGATTAAAGGCTTCTAGTACCATGATCAGCCCTACAACTCTTCTTAAATTTAGGTAGGTCAAGTTTGACAAACATAATATAGAAATGTCACATTTCATCACCATCTGGGTATCTCTGGCTCACCCCACTTCTTACAGCTTTCATTGGAATAGCTGTTCTGGGGGAGTTTTAAGGAAGAGGGGAAATCCAACTATCCTGAAGCTATCACGTAAAGATATCAGAAGATCCCCAGCTGTTCCTCAGTCTGTAAGTGACAAACCTTACAGAAAAAAAAAAAAAAAAAACAGTTGCCATTGTAACATTCAAATGATATATATGGAAACATTGACAAGCTGACATTAAAATAAACGTAATGAGTTATTCTGCGGCACCCTTCATCTAGGCATTAACAAAACGTAATAATTCGTTTTTTTAAAAGCATGTTAAAAAGACTATAATTCATATTTTATAAAACCAAGCTTTTCTCAAGATCAAATGTTGTTGAGAACAATAAAATTTAAGTACCTTTAATCAAGTTGGAACAACAGCACATCCCCTGGACATTTACATTAATATTTGAGACATTACAATCCCAATACAGTGATTTGGTTACAGACTTTAGATTTACATGAACTACAAACAACTGAAAATTGTGTTATTTCCAACAATTGTTTTTATGATTACCAAAATTCAGACTATTTCAAGGTCTAGAACAAACAAGTTTGTATTTATGAATATTTTCCTTATCATTTAATCCTTTAATCCTTTTCTTTAAACCAAGATAATGCATAGTGATACTATATGCTACTAGTAAAGAAACTCTTCCATGAAACTATGAAAATAAACTTCAATTAGTACTGAATACATCCAGTCTTGTTTAAAAAGAACAAAAGAAGCTAGGTGGTAGACTCTACCTGGAAGCAGACCCACTTTCCCCTGTAGCTTTGCTAGACCTCTAGAAACAAGTCCTTCTCTAGAGTAACTGAGTAATTTGGTACATCTAGAAGTAGACACAGAATGAAATGTGAGCCGATAATATTGATACAGTTGCTCTTACTCCATGGTCACCCAAACCACATTTCCAGGAATCATTAGGAACAAAACAGCTTGACCTAACATGGGTGTCAGTGACTAGAGTGGCCAACTGCTGCTGCTGCTTTCCCTACAGCCCAAGGAACAGTTGTTTGTAAATATAATAGCCATAAACTGAATGGGCTCAGCATAGAAAATGAAACATAACCTACACTTAAGAGCTTTTACTTTTGGTGACATCATATGGTTTCCACCACTGAGCAAACTGCAATGTTTTCTTTCTCTGGTCCTCAAAGCTTTCTCGGATCCTCTTCCTCCATAGACTAGGTTCTAGATCCAGCATACCACCAATGATTTCCTTTTAAAAAGAAAGAAAGAAAAAGATATATGTGTATACACACATACACACACACACACACACACACACACACACACAAAATGCAATAAAAGTGGACCTACTCATTTATCATGCCATTAAATATAATATTAAGTAGTTCTTTGTGACAATGTATAAATATTTCATATTAGTTTCAAACAAAATAAACCTTATTTTCAATCTTAGCTGCAAACTTTGTGAGTCTTTGTGGTGTCTTCTGGGAAGCAATTGGTCAACTTGGTTGTTCATTAGTATATCTATAAAATTAGTAGCAAAAGGGAGGAAGAAAATGAAATTTAACTTTTGTGGTCATAAAGATAACTAATATTTCAATGACAAGCTCATAAGGAATGTGGTAAGAACCAGAATAAAGTGTCATCTGTACATTGGGAAAGGAGAACTAGCAAAGCAGATTTTTAAGGCATTTAAAACCAACCAACCAACCAATAAATAATACATGATTGGGTAAGTCAGAAAAGGGCACCATCTGTCATTAAGAAAGTACTCTGTGAATGTCCTCAGAAGAAACTGGACACATTCAGATTTAGTGGTTCCTGGCATCAATCCATATAAACAACAGAGTCTGAGAAAGAGTAGTTTATGTGTCTGTGTGAAACCATCTCTACAACACTGACTGCATGTGCAGTCCCTTATTTTGAATGAGTCCATTTCTTAACTCTCCTCTTGTCTGAGCCACTGCTTGGGCAGCAGGTCAAAGAAGGATCCAAGTATTTCATAAAAAGCATGCTCTGACACAGAGGGAAAACAACCATTCAATCTTAAAATTCTATCAAATAAACCACAATACATGATTAATATTTGAAGAGGAGGCAATTCTCCTAATGAAAATTTAAAAACAAAACAATGGGGTAGTGATATCCTTTTCTCTGAAGCAAAAATTTAAAACTATGACTCCAGAGCTAAAGAACATTTAGAAAGCCCTAGTGAATAATAGGATTTTTCACAGAAGTGAAAAAAAAAAGGTTTTGTTTGGTTTGGTTGGTTACTTCTACAGAAACAAAAATTCAAAACAA
The DNA here is from genome assembly GCF_900095145.1 of Mus pahari. Lineage (NCBI taxonomy): Eukaryota > Metazoa > Chordata > Mammalia > Rodentia > Muridae > Mus > Mus pahari. Next base: position 137,969 of record NC_034599.1, on the reverse strand, counting down.
ACAAACAAAAAGCAAAAAACAAGGGCTGGAGATGCAACTTCATGGAGTGGTAGAGTATGTGCCTGACATGCATGAAGCTATTAGTCTGATCTACAAGACTACATAAGAATAGGCTTAGGGGTACACTCCTGGAAACTCAGCACTCAGGATGTGAAGGCAGCTCAAAAACATCTTCAGCTAAGTGGTAGGAACTTTAGGGATAGCATTTGAAATGTAAATGAAGAAAATAATAATAAATTAAAAAAATTAAAAAAAAAAAGATAAGAATGGGTTATGTTAGAACTTATAAGCAATAATTCAAAGATGCATACGACTTTGGAATCTGGTTACTCATTAAAGATGTCAGCACAGTACGTTCTGGATCAAAACCCTTAGATCTGTGCTTCCTCTCAGGACATTATATTCATTGTAGAAGATGATCTCATGCAGATGACAGTGTAGTGGAAGAGAAAGCAGCATAGGTAATTGTGAACTCTTAGCAAAGATTATTGAAGCTCCAGGCACAAAAAGAGTAGTATGAGAGAAGGCCTGAACTAGGCCCAAATTCATTTTGCCAATTTCAAATGGTAAATTAATTTCATTCTAGTGACTGACACGAACTTATAGATACTTAGTAAAAAGTCCTCTAATTTAAGGAATATACTCTTAGGAAGGCATTTTTGTTTGTTTTTTGTTTTTCCTCCCTGAAAGAAAGTAATGGCAATCAAATGACTGGGACTTTCATATATATCCAGAACCTACCTGTGTGAAATTAGTCATTTTTTTTTCCCCTAGATTGTAGCTTAACTATAAACGAAAAACTGAAAGTATTTTCTGCACTAGCCATAACTTGTGGTATCTGGTTCTCTCACTCAGCACATAACCCTAGGCAAATTACACAACGTTTCTGTAGTTTAGATTTTTCCTACCTGTACAACAAGTATTTATGACAAAATCTACACAGCAGAGTTACTGTGAGTACTAGATGACTGCTTAGGAGAGTAGACAGGCATACTGCAAGCCCTTAATAAGTGTTAACAATCGTCATCATTTTTCAGGACAAAGCTGCCTGAATCCAAAGGAAAATATTACAGTTACTGAGCACACTGCCAAAAATGTTTGGTTCCACAATGATGTCTCTGACTCTATCATAAATATTCTATATTCTGGTTTATCTTTATTGTTTCTTCCTAATTCATACCCTCCCTACTTATATAGGGAAAAACTTATCAATTTCTGGTATCAAACTTTTAATTTTCTTTCACAAGGAAGTATTAACGTTATACCCCAAGGTTTTATCAAATTTGTGATTATACCTTTCCAAAGTAATGAGGAAATTTGTACTGATCTTCAATGATGTGGGCAAAACCTCCCTGAAGGCCAAAGTTGACAGCAAAGTAAGGCAATCCTCTGGGCACCTAAGTAAACACACAGATCACACATGAAATGGGAGAGCTATGCTTAACTTCCTGCTCTGATTCTCTGACATGAGAAAAATAATCACCTGCCAGAATAATGCACATGACAAAATTCCAATGACCTAACCTTCCAAGGAAAAGAATTTATTCTGACAGCCTTTCATCCAGCCAGACCTTCACCAAGTCTATTACTTCACAAACAAAGTAAATACTTTCCTGTTCTTGGAGATAATAGGAAAAAGGCATTCAAATATTTTATACAGCTAAGGGATAATTTTTCTAAGATTACAGAAATGAACATATGTTTTTCCATATTTTACTTAGGAAGAGGAAGCTTGATTATATATATGGCTGTGTTTACAGATATATAAAATCTTCACTATTAAAAAATTATCTTCTTTATTATAAAATTATTTATCTGACTGGTAAAATAAATATAACAGTATTTAGCTTACCAACCTAATTTTATAATCTGGTATCCTTTCTCCCTCCCTTTCTACACACACCCACACTCACACCCACACCCCCCCACACACACACGTAAATGCCCCCACACTTAAACATACCCATTCACAGACACAAAGAAACACACATAGAGACATGCGGAAGGGAAGGGAGTTTTAATCTCCACACTGGTTGAAAAGAGCTATATTTTTTTACTTTATTTTTATTAAATAGATTTTGTATCTTTGTACATTTTTCTTCTAAGTTCCCAGTTCTATCATTAGAAATTATTCAGGTTAGTCAATATACAGTAAGTTTCCTCTCTAACACCACCACATGATCAGCACTGACTCATCTGAATACAGACTCACATATTCCTAACTACACATATTTGATTTTGAGTACTTAGGAAAGAACAACTTTGGAGTATGCAGTACTGTATGAGAAGAACAGAGACGTCATCTCGAATCATTATAAATCACATATAATTAGAACCAATACAAAGCATGAACTTAAAAAAAAAAAATCAGTCTCCAAGTTAGTATAAACATAAAAATGTTATTTTATGCATTTATATTTTCTATGTTCTGTATTTTAAAGAGAGTCATTATGTATGACCATAGCAATCAAGAAAAAAAACATAAGGTAAAAATACAGAACACCCAGACAAGGTTCTAAATTTCTGATTTTTATGATTATGAAAAGTCAGACAATTTGTAACATTTGAGTCTCAGGAGAAACATAAAGCATTCTGAGGTTTGCTAGAAATATCCAAGAGAATGACTTATGTGCAAGTCCTCAGCTAAAATTTTACCTTATAGGTACAAAAATGCTTTGTGCAAAGCGGTCCAGTGACAAAAGGAAAGAAGGTTCCAGCCGGGCCTGGTGGCGCAGGCCTTTAATCCCAGCACTCGGGAGGCAGAGGCAGGCGGATTTCTCAGTTCGAGGCCAGCCTGGTCTACCAAGTGAGTACCAGGACAGCCAGAGCTATACAGAGAAACCCTGTCTCGAAAAACCAAAAAAAAAAAGAAAGAAGGTTCCATTGTATGCTGTACCACCAAATTAGGTAACCAGGCATGCAGCATGCAATACTTTGAGAAAAAAAACTTGAAGAAATGCACAGTGACAGCACTATTTCTTTTTCTTTCTAGTATACCCTGAATATGTCAAAGCCCTGAATATGCTATCTTCCATGGCAAAGGGGGCATTAAAGGTGTAAACAAGCTAAATGTCTTGAAATGAAATTGTGATGCTGTGTTATTCACATGAGATAAATGTAATCATGTGTTGCAGTAAATATTAAAAAAGAATCCACCAACTCTCAGCGCTCCTGGTTTTCTCAGTCTGATAACTCCCCAGAGGAGCCAGACCAGCACGCTTTTTGTGCTCCTGCCACTAGCAATTCTCTCCAGCTATCCCCTCAGCGTCTGGCTTACTTGTCCCTGGAACCACTAGTTCCCTCTCCACCATAAACTCCTGTAATCAACAGTCCCACATTCCAGTAACCAAGTAAATCAAAATTCTTGAAGCTTATAATTAACCAGATTGATGTAGCAATAAATTCTCAATTTACAAGATGTCAATAAAACAATTTCAGAAGTAATTGATAATGATAAAAGGTTATTTTAACCTTATGATATCATAACTACCCGTGGCTGGTTAAAGCCACGATGGTTCACGTCCGCCTCCATCTTGGCCTTCTCCTTCTCCCCCAAATGCTCTCTGTCTCTGTAACTCTTAGCTCTGCCTTCCTTATCCCTGTCCAATCACAGGCCTCCTGCTGCCCTAATATTTTAGTGATTGGACAGGGAAAATCATGTCACAATCTTGAGGATACTTATAAGAGCTTAGGAGGTCTGAGTTATAAACACTGACATGTATGTAACTCTTCATTTTGAAGGCAGAGGAGGGTCACAAGTCATAGATTCAGGTAGCTTCCATCAATTGAGAAGATAAAGGCATCCACTCATCTTGAGAGCTGATGTCAGGGGCCTACAGTCACTCTGGAGGCTAAAGTAGGAAAGACTTGGTTACAGACAGCTCAAACCTGGCTTGGAAGAACAATGAACATGTACTTAGGGAAAAAAAAATGAGGGTGGTGAGTTAGCTCAGTGGGAATTGTCCTACATGCAGAGCCCCAGGTTCAGTCCCAGTTCATTAAAAAAACAAAACAAAAGAACACCTCATCTCTACAGTTTGATGTGAGATAACTGTGCAGCATTTTAAGCCATTGTCTTTGCAACAAAGAAGACTAATACATATACCAACACTCAGTACCACTGGGGTTCTTGCCAAGATGGTAAATAGAGTCACAACATTACTATAAATAACAGCTGCTGTCATAACTTCTCCTTTATATCATCTTTAATGCTCCAGTAAGTGGGGCCTGTAGTACTGCTGTTACAAGTGTGGCCTGATAGATATGGCAATAGCACACACATCATATCTGTATTTGTGCATATTTGTAATTGTTAGCACTCTCCTTTTCCCACTTTGTCCATCATAAGGAAAACTGCTGGAGCTCTAGTATCACACTTTAACAGTATGCACAGAAATAGAGTCTGACCTCCAAGTTCCAGAAGGTAAGCAAGGGCAAATGGCAAAAGCCTATATTGTTTCAGGAGGTAGTTGTATTCCTCTAACCAACAACTTGAAGGAAGGTTTCCCAAGCCTGGCACTGGGGTTTTGTTAGATAGAGCATGGCTTATAAAACAGTGTATTGCCCCTATACCTTTTCAAATGTTCCTAATGTTATCTCTCCTCCTTCCCAATCACCCTGTATTATGCTTTCTCACTTATACCCAGTTAAAAGTCATAGTCCCCATTACCCTTTTCATAGCACCTGCCTCCTGCAATCCTCTTCTCCAGAGCTCCTTCGTACCTCATCCTCCATTGGTCCCTACTAGTTTACTGGCTTCTTCAGATACCTCAGGTTATCCACTCAAATCTAAAGTTTCAGAACTAAGACTGACAAGTAAAAGAGAACAAGCAATATTCAGACGTGGAGGAACTAAACTATACTTGAAACTGGAAAGCTCCTTGCTGAAGACTGGTTCTCACAGTACAGGAAGGGATTATGCAGGCTGCCAAAGTGGAGGAGCGGTCCATACTTCCACCAAGCTGTAAAGCTTATAAACTCTAGCAATGATGAAATTGGTAAGATGTTCCCAATGGTATAAGAGTGGTAATTCTATCTTGATAGTAATGAAAGCTAAGCTGTCTAATGGGACTTACGGCCAACACAATAGTAGGAAATTCATTCTGATTCTACAAACCTAGCCAACTACTCATGGCTAGAGAAGTCACAGACCTGAGGGCAGAACCTACTACTGTCATTGTCCTAACCCAATATGGTTATCTGTGTTCTACATACTTATGAGTACAGAAACGTATAGCTACCACCTCTCATAAAGAAGTTTCTCTTTTGCAATAGACAGGGACTATTACAGAGATCCACAACTGGTCAAAAATGCAGAAAATAAGGAAGGATCTGAATTCCAACTGATACATCTACAATGCAAATCCTATACCTAAGGCTCAAGGAAAGTCACTAGAGAGAGGGCAAAACATTTTAAGAGCCAGGGGCTCAGGATACCTGTTGCCATATAGTGTCACCTAGGAACCCAACAATTCTCACAGTACGGTTACCTGAACAAGAACAGCATGACAAGACCAACTGACATGCAAACATGGAGGAAATCTTGCCATGCTTCAACAAAGATAAAGAGTTACAAGTGGCCAATAGACATTAAGATGCGTCAAACAAACCACTCCATTTAGAAGACCAGTTCTAGCATGCAGGCTGAATTGAGAGCCTGTGTTATACTAAGCTCCATAAAGACAACCATCTTCTTTATTCTGATCTACTCTGTTCTGGATAGCCCTGGTGCTATTTTGAGGCTAACTTACCTTCCCCAAGAGGGGTTGCCTGGGACAAGGAGTGAATCATGCATTCAGGACTTCAAGTGGCCCTTCTAATGAAAAAAAAAACAATCACTGGGCGAGTAGGTGGAACTTCTGGGTTGGACAGAGGGACACCAAAAGGGGAAAAGAATAGTGGGCTGGAGGACAGGAGCATGGAGGCGGAGACACCATTTCAGGTGGCAGATCTGTTTGGATCCACTACTGGAGAATTTAACTTAGAATGGCTTATAATTAGGATGTTAGTTGTTTCACCCAGTGATTGAGTTACCATTGATTCTGAACTAAGTTTGTGTGGTGTTTTCCTTCACACAGTGGCTCAACTGGGCTCCAGAGAGAAAGGTATGGCAGTAAAGCATGTGTTTGGAAGAAGTGCATCCCAAAAGGCTGTGGGAATGTGGGGCTGGCATGGTTGTGACCAGCCAGTGGGAAATTAGCAAGTCAGGTGGTGTGATTTCAGAGCACCTGGTCAGAGAGTTTGCCAAAGATGAGAACAAGACCAACTGGTGCCTTGCTGGCATTAGCACAGATTGAATTTTTTAATACTTCTTCTTCTTCTTTTTTTTTTTTTTAAGATTTATTTATTTATCTGTAAGGACATTGTAGCTGTCTTCAGACACTCCAGAAGAGGGAGTCAGATCTCATTATGGATGGTTGCAAGACACCATGTGGTTGCTGGGATTTGAACTCAAGACCATCAGAAGAGCAGTCAGTGCTCTTAACCACTGAGCCATCTCACCAGTCCACACTACTACACCCAGTGTATACCGAAAAAGAGCTGCTAAACATTAGGCATGCAATAAAGACTTATAGAATGAGTTAATTTTAAAAGAAAATTCAAAAGAAATCTATATGCCTATTAATTTTTGCTGGGCGAAATTTAATCCCAGTACTTGGGAGGCAAAGGCAGGAAAATTTCTGAGTTTGAGGCCAGCCCGGTCTACAGAGTAATTTCCAGGACAACCAAGGCTACACAGAGAAACCTTGTCTCAAAAAAAAAAAAAAAAAAAAAAAAAATCAAAAAAAAATTCTATTCTGTTAAAATTCTATTTCTTCAAAAGAATAGTCAGTATTTACTATATTGCATCAAAAAGTGAACCTGCAAGTCAAAACTTATATATCCTTGAGCAAATTTCCAAAGTAGTAGTAGTAAATACATAATCTAACCAACTACTATGTTCTAAGAATATACCAGGAAACTTCTATGTAGAAAAATAAATTTGGGGCAATGGAAATGGCTTATTGAGTCCTTGCCATACAAGTGGAAAGAGCTGAGTCAGGATCCCCGGAACCCAATACAACTTGATGTAACCTTACAAGTCCATAATCTCAGAATTCCTGTGTCAAGACTGAATACAAAAACAAGAAAATCCCTGAAGGCTTGTGTGACCTATAGTAGCATATAAGACACCCTGTCACAAACACAGTAGAAGGTAAGGACATGGACATGTATACACACACACACACACACACACACACTTTTCTTCTTAAATGAAGGGGTAAGAAAGGGAGGGGAGGGACAGAAAAATGGGGAGGTATCCCAAATTTAAAATAAAGCCCACATAAAAATTGTTTCCTTCGTTGTAATACCGATGACAAAAATGCCCTTCTCCTGAGATGCTCAAGGCAGAAAATAGGGGCCACCACATCTGATTTAGGGATTAATAGGGCAAGGTTTGAGGACCAGAATATTTATTTATACAAATAAACTGCCTTACAAATAAATAAGCATTTTATAAGCCAGAGAAAATGAAAATACTTTCTTCTCAATGTATATTTTACCTTTAATAAATCAGCCAAAAAGCCTAATTCTAAAACAAGAGGTGGGCATTCAAAAAAATTTTCAAAACTACATTAATTTCTTATATTAGTAAAACTTAATACTCACAGACTTTCTAATATCTTTTGAAGACAAATCAATCAACTTCTTATTCATAGACCATTCTTCATCAGATTCCATTATGGCTTTCTAAGAAACAACCAATTGAAAAATGAAAAAACTCAATAGAATAGCAAATACAAAGAAACTGGTTCTTGTTTTGTTTCTTAGGTGAATGCTGGGTACAGTGCACAGGATACACTGTTGTTATGAATGGGTGAAAGCCTTAATTAGAAGACCTAAACCTAGAACTACTTAACTTGTAAATGCCTGACTTTTAATCAGAGAAAATATTCTTTTACTAATTATTAACTCTATAGATCAGTTCAATTTCATGTGACAAAATGTGGTCCTTGAGAAAATTAAGCAATTTAAGATAGAGCATTCTCTATGAATATAACATTTCAATCTTTTTATACTCAGAGAAACCTACTCAAATAAATTCATTTAATTTTACTATTCTTCTTCCATACATCAAAAGACTGTATATGATTTGTGGCTACCAAAAAATATTTCAGACCCTACCACAAGGGAGTAAACATGTAAAGAAAAATTACTCTTGAAACTAAAGGCTAGATCTTTGCTGCGGTGCACTGCCAGGGAGAGAGCGGACTGGAGAGGGGACCCGCAGCTGGACCCGATCG
>NC_034599.1:119830-129316 GCF_900095145.1 Mus pahari | reverse complement strand
GGGAGGGGTATGGGAAACTTTCGGGATAGCATTTGAAATGTAAATAAAGAAAATAATAATAATAAAAAGAATTACAATAAAGAGCAAAAGTCAAAAAAAAAAAAAGAAAGAAATGTGCTTGAACTATTTTATGCTTTACCTCACTTTTTAATATAAAATTTCGTATTGATATATAAAAAATATTACAAGTATATTCTGTAAAAACATATGTAGAAAAAAAGAAAGAATGTATGGAAAAGCTGCTAATAATTACCTTAAAATAGATGGGGGCCATGTCACCCACTTCCTTTGGGAGAGGGATACACTCATAAACCATATGACAGTATTTCTTCAAACCCATGTTAGTCTCCAAAAAGATACAATCCAACTCTTTATCTTCAAACATTTTTACCAATGATTTTCGAAACACCTAGAGGAAGAAGGAAATGACAAAAGGCACATATTCCAGAACTTCTTCACATTAGCATATGTTTTTAATCCTAAAAACTTCTGGTTAGTTGGAATAATTTGAGATGACCAACTGCATTAAAGGCCCAATTTTCTTCAAGGTCAACATAAAAAAAGAACACTATACAATTTGGATCTTTTATTATTTCCAATTTATTGTTGTTCAAGTATGTTTTGATGAAACTGTCTGTACATTTTCTACCAATCTTATAAGATCCGAGGTTAAATCCAGTGTTATCAGTAAGACTATGTAAAAAGAAAATAACAGAAATGGAGATCCTGCATTTTCAAACAATATTTTATGTTAAGTCAAACATCTGAAAATATATGTAATACACTGATGTATAATCAGAGGACTAGTCATCAGAGTATAATTAATTGGGAGTGTCACACACATTTGGAAGTAAAATCAGAACACTGCTTCTTCAGCCCCCTGTGTAGATGTATCAGCACTCCACTCTTTAGTCATGTGTAATGTCTAGTGATTGTCCTTTCACAAGAAGAACTTTAATGCTACTATTTGCATACAACAATTTGATCCCCCGACCCTCTGTTCTCCATAATACCTCTGGCTTCCTGAAGTCTGCAAACAGCAATATTACCTAAAATGTCACATTCATGGGATCACTATCTAGTAGACTGAGTAAATGTTTTATTCACCTTGACATTTTTCACCACATACCTTAATTTCTCAGAGAAATGTATAACATACACACAAGATTCTTTAAATTAAATGCTTTTAAATTCTGTTAAATCAGTTTTTCAAAAATTTTTAAATGCATCTCAGAAAAGTCCTGCAATCATCCTAAAGTTCAAATTTCCATACTTTTCACTTTCTATTAAGAAACATTTTTTTCATATCAAAAATAATTCATCTGTTGCTAGAGTTCAAATAATGAACTCTGAGAGTACAAACTTTACTGAAATAGCACTGAAAGAGAATGCATTTCATAAAATGCACGCAACTATGTTCTCTTGGCATCTTTATCCGCATGTACTATCATCTCTTTTGAAGTCTTAAAATTCCATATTTTTCTAACCTGGGTTCTGCTGAGCATTGAAGAAAATAGAAATGTGCCTTCCTTATTAATCTTTGTGAGGCCTTGAAATAATTCAGAAACTATTTATCCCATGACGTGCCTTTCAATCTCTTAAAGAAACAGCCATCAAATTGTATAAGACAGTTCAAAGCCAGAGCACACTTTGATGGGAACAGAGAAGAAACAGAAGCTAGAATAATGCACAATCACAACAGCAGTGAAGGCCAAAGGGCAAACAGTAACTGCTGCCTGTAAACCCAACGTCACAGCTTTTCATTTTCTGAAACTTTCTTCTTGGATACAGTTTAATAAGAATGATTATCTCAAACTGCAAAAAAAACACTAATTAGAATCCCAATTGACTTTTTTTTTTAAAAAGTAATTACTTTGTCAGTTCACTTAGTTAACAAAAGATTTCAAAAAAATGAGTATTTGAAGAAAATAAAAACAACGACAGATGGAAACATGACAATCTATAGACACCTACAAGTTGTCAAGTAAAGATATCAAATTTGTCTTAATTTATCATAATGATTTGCAAACCTCCTCACAAGCCTTACAATGAGCCCTGCAGTACTGACCTGAACCTCCTCCCAGATATCTTCATCTAATACAGTGGCTGCTTGATGATGTTGCAGAGGGACTATGAAGCAGTGTCCTTCAGTAAGAGACCGGAAATTGGGTAAACATAAATAAACCTAGGAGCAAATTCCAATGGCGATGTGTTATTTGGTCATTTGTAACAGATGAAACTACAGTAGTGAGATCATGGAACTTACTAGGGCAGGCTGGAATGTAAGACCTATTTATATCTTAGTACTCACAAAAATACCCTTTTACATTTAAAATATCATGGAAATGGTTTCTAAAAAACTAGGAATTTAGAATATATGTCTTAGTTTTCACTGACAGACATTTCAGACTAAGACTTCTCAAATAAAAATAAGAACAAATGTCACTTGATTTTTTTATCTGAGGGAACTATATACATATAAACACTGAAAACAATTCAGGTCCAGTTCCAAGCTACCCTGAACTAATCTTTCGTTTCCTTAATAGCCAAGTATTGCCCTCCTTCTGTGTGCAACAACCCTGTGACCAGTAGGTAAATCTTTCAGGATGTACAACAGAGCATTAACTTCCACCCACAAAAAGCTATGAAGCCTCAGAATGATGAAATTTCCTAGTGGTTCTATAACTTGCCTACACTTTCACTAATACAAAAAAAAGGGTCTTGATGCGATTTTCCCCCCTTTTTCCTTATTCTGTTACTCTAAAAATATTAGAAAGTTGTTACCAAATTGGAACATGGAACTTGGATGACCTAAATTGGTGTTCCTGGGCTGTGTTCATTCATATTGGGCTCTTGAATGAACCATCTCTTACTCCTTTGTAAGGAGAGATATTTTCTTTTATTGACAATATAAATTATGTGCTACCAGACAGGACAAAAGTGAGTTAGATCAGCTAAGAGGAAAACAAACAAGCCCAGGATACCTTTATCAATCTGGTTAAAAAGTTTATTTACATATATGATCACCTACAACCTGAAGCCATTTTTCTATGATATGTAAGGAAGTATTCATAAGTATATGAATGTTGAGAAATATAATAATAAATGTTAGCATTCCTTTTAGTTATCTGGCAACAGCTAGGTATGCCAGGCTCACTATAAAAGGGGCTGTTTACCCCCTCCTCAATCTCTTACCCTCTTATTCTTTGCCCTTTTTCTCCTTGACCCCTTTCTCCCTCTCTCCCCTTCCCGCCCAGCTCTCTCCATGTATTCTTGGGCGTCCACTCCCCTTTCCTTCCCAACTCCTGTTTCCATACCCTAAATAAACTCTATTCCAAATTACATCTATTGTATGGCTTGTACCCCAGGGGGAAGGAATGCCACTCTAGCTTTCTTACTTCTTTCTTTTCAGTGCGAAGGCTTCTTATTCACTGGTACCTCAGAGAAGACTTCTAGAAAACCTTTTCAAAATATGGTCCTTCCAGCATTTATCCCCTACTTTATGACAATGTGCTTCTGAATTGGAGTGATGATTAATCTGCTTATTTTTATTACATTTCAATAGAAGACAAACTTCAGAAGTATAACTGCCTACAGCACTTGCCTAAGTAGATGCCAAATTCAAATTCCAGTAGTGCCCTCCAAAAAAACCTTGAAATGAATTTTAAAATTGTCCTGATTCTTTACTTTTCCATGAATTTACACAATGTGAGAAATAGTCACCAAAAAATATTTATTTAAATAAATGACTGATATTCTATGAAGATAAGATCCTTAGAATACCATAGCAAAGGTATGTATTCATGAAGCTAAAAGACTTGGTGAATGACCAAACTAACAAGTCAAAGGAACTTCAATAAAGTGTTCAAAGTGTGCCATAATCTATGAGAAATTAAATATATGTTATGAAGAATTAAGTAAAGAAATGGAAGCTACTTTGAATTAAGGTTCTAAAGGGAGATTTAGTACTGAAATCAATTCTATCATTCGGTCATAAAGTTTGACAACAGCAGAGCCAGAAATTTGATTCTTAACAACAGAATCACACACAACATGGGTTAAGACACTGAAACACTGATACTTAGTCTACTAAAAACAGTAAGAACTATGGTCACTTAGAGAACAGAAATATTTGAAAACTAGAATAAGTAAAAATCTTCAAAATTTTTATAAAAATCTGAAGAAATAGCATATCTACATATACTAACTGACATTTACCTTGTCTGTATTTTATTTCTTACCTTCACACCAATTGCAACAATAAGGTGCTTGGGAAACTGAGAGCTGTCAAAACAGTAAAGACACTTTGCCATTTTTGCAGCAAGACTCTGGTGCTCAGCAATTGCTCTTCTCCTCTGGCTCTCTTCCTTCTTACCAAGACACTCTTTCTCAGCTGCTTTGGAGACAAACATGTCATCCAGAGCATAATAGTCTTCATCTGATTTTCCCATAACCTGAAAAATCAAAATAATAATAGTGGAAGATAAAAGATGGTAGTTAATACTTTGTTGAATAATGGCATCCTAGAGTCCTATCTGTAAATACTATGATGAAACCTATAATTTTTAAATGGTTAAAATTAAGCTTGAGCTCAAAAAACAAAAAAACAAAAACAAAAACAAAAAACCAATCCATCTATCATAACTAAGGCCACCCTCAACTTCATCACAGCAAAAGTCCCTGAATCTTTAATAAGTATAAATTCATGTCATTCAATTATTTTTCTAGTACTATAATACAGTAATTATTATTATGTTCACTTAAGCTGAAAGGAAACCAAAACGCAAAGGATATATCATTTAAAAACACAGCACATACAATATTATAAAAAAGTAAATATTGCTCCATTTGATCTCTACAACTCTGACACTCTTTCCAGCATATGGACAAACACAAATTTTATGGCCCTACTTAAAATTCTTATCTCTATAATGTGTACAGGCAAATACAAATTCTACTATAGCTTAGAAAGAAAATGATAGATACAAGTGGTTAGTAGAAAGGTAAAGACTCATAATCAAAAGTGACCATTCTCATAATCTACCATTAATAACTTGAACACATCTGGACATACCTATTCATTCTCTATGCTCTACAAAGCAAGTGTTAATGTTCTAAGGCACTGTCCCCTACCAGCTTGCACATAATCTCTGGCCCATTCTTCTCATTCTTCAACTGTAGCTTTAGGTTTAGCTGTCACCCTCAGAAAGAAATTTCTTCAATTATGCGTGTCCCTCCAGAGCATTACCATCAGTCTCATAAAGACTATACTGTGTTCAGCATTTATGGGCTTGTTTCTCCCTTTTTACTACATTATCTTCCCCTCAATCTTCTATCCCCAGATACTTAAAAAAAATCATCAAATACAAAGCAAATATAAGACACTTGTATATTAGCAGACTTTTAAAACAATTTAAAGACAGTAGCTCTACTTAAGTAAAAGAATATTTCTAATCAAATATTATAAAGGATAAAGAATGACCAGGCTTTAATTCTAGCACACTGAAGGCAGAAGCTAGTGGAACTCTTTGAGTTCAGGGTCATCCTTGTCGAAATACTGAATTTCAAACCAGCAAGGGCTACATATACTTTAAATAGCTAGCATCCAGGAGATAATAAACTATGGATCACAAGCTACACAGGCCCAGCCATGTCTTCTCTATCGCCTCTTCCCCCAAATTACTGAAATTTATATTACTGAAGTACAGCCTCACATTTATTCACATGCTGCATATGGTCACCTCTGTGCCATAACAAGAAAGCTGAATATAAAACAGAAAGCCAATAATTTTTCCCATCTGGTTCTTTATAACTTCGGTGAATCCTGTCCTTTGTAGTCTCTTCCTGAAAATACCTAGTACTACTAGTAGTAATATAATAATACTAAGATAACACTATTTTAAATAATATACTAATTTAGCTATTTTGTTCAAAAAATTTGAATAGTAAAGAGATTATTAGTATTTATAGAAATGGTTATAATACATGTCAACATTTTTTACTTTTATACACATTTATTATTATATCAAATTTTTAACCAGATCTAATTTTAATTGTTAAAAGTATAAAACAAGTTATCACTATGCTGAGGCTACTTATTAAACAGAATGATCTGAAAGATCATGTCAAATCAACAATTTCATAGCCACCTGTCTCTACTAGTTTTGCTGCAAATTGGAGTCATTCTTTTGCCCACTTAAAAAAAAAAAAAAAAAAAAAAAAACCTTTGTATTTTTATGAGAAGTTGCCTACCTTTAGTATTCACCCAACACACCCATAAGTAAAAACTGATTACAAAGAAAAAGGGTTGGTAGTGTTTCAACCTTTGTTAGCTGGTCCAACAAAAAGTAACATCTCCATTAACATAAGGAACAAGAACAAAGCAATACTTGGGCCAAAAGACAACAGAAAACACTACTACAAATTCAACTATAAAACTTAGGCCAACAAACATGTGAAGAAAAAGTCCAGGTTGAATGTTTTAGTTGCATAAAAATTTGCCTGGTGTGTAGTTTTAATAAATCCCATCAAAAGTGTGTTATTTCTGCTTAAAATTATTAGGAAATACACAAATCGCATTAAGAAAAAAACTCAGGGAAGGAGACAAATGGAAACACTGTATATCCTAGGAAATGTTCTCATAAATAAATATAATAATGATAACAGGCTAGACTGACAACTTAACAAATAATACTTTTCCAATCATTAAATTCTGACACCAAGGCAAGCATGATGTTGCACACCAACATTCTCAGGCATCTGGGGTACTAGAGCAAAAAAGTTACACATTTGAAGCTTAGCTGGGCAACATAGTACAATTTTATCTAGCCCCAAACCAAGCTAACCAGTATCTACACTGAAAAACTGAGAATCAGATCAGTGTCTTTCCCAGCCATCATCACAGATGGGAACTAACAGAAACCCACAATTGGACACTGTGCAGAGAGTAAAAGAGAACTTAGACCACTTAGTCCTAAATAGGATGCCTTCATCAAGATTTTTCCCTCAAAACTCCAGAAGCTATGAAGAAGACAGAGTAAGAGGAGATTGTAAGAGACAGTGGGGATGGAAGACACCAAGTATCTTCCAAATACAACAAGCTTGACACACATACAAACTCACAGACACTCAGCTAGCATTCACACAACTAAACAGATCCAAAGCATGTGGGATTCCAGCACTGAGAAGTGAAGTGGACATTAAGTCCCCAACGGTAACCCAGAAGGTATCTTCAAGGGTGTTTTGTTTTGTTTTTTCTTTTTTTTAATAAGATATTTTCTTTATTTACATTTCAAATGTTATCCCCTTTCCTAGTTTCCCCTCCAAAAAAATCCCCTATCCCTACTCCCCTGCCCCTGCTCCCCAACCCATCCACTCCCATTTCCACTCCTGGCATTCCCCTATACTGGGGCATAGAGCCTTCACAGGACCAAGGGCCTCTCCTCCCATTGATGACCGACTAGGCCATCCTCTGCTACACATATAGCGAGAGCCACAAGTTCCACCATGTGTTTTCTTTGATTGGTGGTATAGTTCCAAGAAACTCTGGGGGTACTGGTTAGTTCATATTGATGTTCCTCCTATGGGGCTTCAGTCCCCTTCAGCTCGCTGGGTATTTCTCTGGCTCCTTCATTGGGGACCCTGTGCTCGGTCCAATGGATGACTGTGAGCATCCACTTCTGTATTTGCTGGGCACTGACAGCCTCGCGGGAGACAGCCATATCACTAGCTCAGAAAAATTAGTTTTCCCCAATGGAGTCTCACTGGGTATACAAACTACACTTAAAGGAGGTTCTATGCTCAGTAGCAGATGGCCATCACAAAACAACCTCAATGGTATTTTTTGTAGATGTTTTTTTAAATCTCATAATGCTTTACTTAGGCACAATTTATTTAGATTGCTCATGAATGCATTATTTAGCACTACTGGTCTTTTGCTTGGGTATTATAGGTTCTAATTTTGTACTTTTATGTGTGTATGTTTCCTGTGCTTCTTCTTTTTTTTTTTTTTTTTTTTTTGGTTTGTT
Source organism: Mus pahari (assembly GCF_900095145.1). Lineage (NCBI taxonomy): Eukaryota > Metazoa > Chordata > Mammalia > Rodentia > Muridae > Mus > Mus pahari. The sequence continues at coordinate 121,289 of NC_034599.1, read as the reverse complement.
GTTTTTTTTTCCCCCTGATTGTTTCTTTTTTAATTTGTCTGTTTGTTTTCTAGAGAGAAAGAGAGAGAACATGGGCTGGATGGATGGGTAAGTGGGAAAGATTTGGGAGAAGATGAGGGAGGAGAATAACTATTATAAGAATTTATTGTATGAAAGAATTGTTTTCACTTAAAATACTGGAAAAAACATTACACAATATCTGCCCTAATAATTTCTATGTAATAATTTACCATGTAAAAAAGTACAATTTAATGAAATAAACTAACATTAGAGACTATTAGATCTCTTTAACATGTACATCACTGTCGACTGATGAATCAGTTTCTCAAAATGCAAAGGTTTGCTGAGACTCTCTTACCTTAGATGCCATTTTCATGAAAAGTCTGTTTTGGTTGATATCTGTTCCCATTTTCACATTCTTGACTAAATCTTTGAGGCTCAAATGATCATCATCAGTAAAGTATCGGATCCTTTCCTTATTCTCATAGGTTGAAACCTATACCAAAGTGAACATAATGAAGTTTCTGCAGATGCATTGAATGGATTATTCATAAATTTGATAACAAAAATACAAAATCCTACCACATATAACAATTGTTCCTTCCATGTGAAAGAAGGTCTGTTAAGTGTAAAGAAGTACACTTCGTGCTTCTTGCCCTTCCCTGCCTTCCTTCCCAGAAGAAAGTATTACACTAGCTGATTGCCGAGTTTTGTTTAAGATAACTGTCTTTTCCCCTCTCTCTTCTGCTTTTCTTGTACTTAAAATTCCTTTCCACTGTGGAAGGAAGACTGCCAGTATTCAAACAGGAAATAATCATATAATAAGTAGAGTCAGAGCCCGTAAGAGCAGCTGCCCTCAGAAGTGACACAGCTGCTGGGACAGACTCTGTTTCTGGCTCCAGACATCTGGCAACTTTCCCACCAGAGGAACAGTGTCTGCCCTGGAGGATTCTCACTGGCTGAGCTGGTAAGAGAGACATCTTTGCTCCAGTGAGTTGCCAGGGAAAGAGCAACCTGCAGAAGCTACACAGATTCTGGGAAAGATCCCCTTGCTGGCTCCAGACATACAGGCACCTTCCCTGCCAGAAGAGAGGTGTCTGCCAGGAAGGGCTCTCACTGCCTGAGCTGGTAAGCCATTTTTGCTCCAGTTCCCATAGGCTCCAGTGTGCACTGGTGAGTGTGTGGACCTCAGAAGCAACACAGCTTTGGGACAGACAGAAGCAACCTAGGTTTTGGGACAGACCCTGTTTCGGGCTCCAGACATTTGGGCACCTTCCTCGCGAGAGGAAAGGTGGCCACCCAAGAGGGCTCTGATGGTCAGAGCAGGTGAGAGTCATATTGTGTTCAGGGTCCCTCTAGACTGTGCAGGTGAGTGTGTAAACGGCAGAGGCAATACATCTTCTGAGACAGGCCCTTTTTTGGGCCTACATCTTCAGCCAGGAGGCAGATCTGAACGCCA
>NC_034599.1:110456-119819 GCF_900095145.1 Mus pahari | reverse complement strand
TGCATATGTAGCAGAAGATGGCCTAATTGGCCATCATTGGGAAGAGAGGCCCCTTGGTCTTGCAAACTTTATATGACCCAGCACAGGGGAATGCTAGGGCCAAGAAGTGGGAGTGGATGGGTAGGGGAGCAGGGGCAGGGGGAGGGTATAGGGAACTTTCGGGATAGCATTTGAAATGTAAATAAAGAAAATATCTTAAATAAATAAATAAGTAAATAAAGTAAAAGGTTCACTGCTATGGACCCAGTGTTTGCATCCCTTCCTCAACTCACACAGTATCACAGTCTCAATATAATGGCTCCAGGAATCAAGACTTTGGAGAGGTAATTAGGTCATAAGGTGGAGTTACCATGAATAAGATTAGTATCCTATTAAGACATGACTGTAAACTAAGATATTGACCCTACCAGTGCCTTCATTTGTACTTTGCAGCCTCCAATAAAAATATATTTCTGTTGGCTAGGCAACCAATTTGACTTGTTCTGATAGGCAGACTGTTAAAAAATGTCATTGTCTATTCTAACACTGCCTTATTTCTCTACTATCCTGAATGCCATTTGCTACGATTTCCCTGGCTCTACATACTACATACTGCCTTATGGTAAAATGTAAATTCCAGCCTTGAATGACTGTTTCTCTGACTTTAGTCACTTATTAAGGTTGTTCAGTAGTATGCACCTTACTGTGTTTATGGATTTCTAGTCAGTTTTGCTGTTTTATATATTCGATCTTTTATTTTTCTTTACATCTCTCTAGCTTTGCCAGTCCTCCCATTACATCAGCAGTAACAATCTCATTTCTATTTATTGATTTAATTAATTAGTATCTATGGCAGGATAGGCATTCAACAAACAGTATTTGACATAAAATTCCCAACAAATAATCATTTGTATATTCTGTTGTCATAATTTAATTTAAAGAAAGTGAATTACATGTGTTGTTTTCACAACATTTCCAAATGCTCAGGGTAGTGCTAAAAACTAATTGCCAGAGCTGAAAGATAGAAAGGAAAATGAGTTGTTTAAAAGTTCATAGCAACTACATAATTAAGACAATATTGTGTATGAACACCCTATTTCCAGGCCTCATATTAAGTGTTTACAAGGATAACAGATCTAAGAGGTCAAGCTTTTCTATGTAAAATATGGTAAACATAAGAAAGAAACTAAATACAAAAATTAAAGAAATGTACATCAAAATTAAAATTGTGGTGAGTCTTCTGTGTGCAGTGACTGGGCAAGACACAGCTGAATTGTTAGGTATTTGTAAAAGGTAAAAAGATACATCTAAGACTAAAAGTGATTATTTTTTATTTTTCAATGTTTTCATTTCAAAAATGTCTACTCTAATACAAAAGGAACTTAAAAGAGAGCTAGGAGTCTGCCCAGTTCTTTTTAGTTGGGCAGACTCCTAACTGGTCTTATCCCAAGAAGACACCATATCCTGATCCATCCTAGAGGATCTGATGTAGCCAGAGGAGTTGGTAAGAACCCCCGCCCCCAGTCTCAGAGCTGCCCACTGGGAGCCTGGTAGATGCAGGACCCATCACCCACCAGCCCCCCACCCCCCGCCCCTCCTGGATCCTTTCTGCTGGCTGTCCTTTCTCCTAGGGCAGAATGCTAACTGGTCTGCTCCTGTGAAGACACCATATCCTGAGCTATGCTAGAGAATCTGCTGCACTCAGAGCAGTTGACACCATATCCTAAGACATCACAGTGGGAATTTATAGTGCCCACCTCCAACAGGAATACAGGGTATCAAGTAAGGGGGGGGGATTGCCATCCCACAGTAAAAACTCTAACCCATATTTGTTCCTGTCTGAAAGAACTGCAGGGATGGAAATGGAGGGGAGCCTGAGAAAAAGAAGGTCCAGCAACAGGCCCAAAGTGGGATAAAGCTGAAGAGGAGGTCCCAAGGCTTGACACTATTACTGAAGCTATGGAATGCTCACAAAAAGGAGCCTAGTATGACCACACTCCAGAATATCCAACGAGCAGCTGAAAGAGTCAGATGCAGATATTTGCTCCCAACCAATGGACAGAAACTGCTGGCCCCTGTGGTTAAATTAGAGAAAGGCTGGAAGAAGCTGAGGAGGAGGGCAACCCTGTAGGAGGACCAGCAGTCTTAATTAACTTGGACCCCGAGATCTCTCAGTCACTGGATCACCAACCAGGTAACACATGCCAGCTGATACGAGGTCCCCAACACATATACAGCAGAGGACTGCCAGGTCCGGGTTCAGTCAGAGATGATGCACCTAACCCTCAAGAGACTGGAAGCCCAAGGGAGTGCAGAGGTCTGGTTGGGTGAGGGTTGGGGGGATACTCATGGAGACAGGGGTATGGGGAGGAGGTATGGGATGTGGAACAGTGGGAAGGTGGAAGGGGGGAATAAAATCTGGAGTGTAAATAAATAAAGACAAAAAAAATTAAAAGAAAAAAGAAAAGAAAATGTGAATCAGTAAATAAAAGCATATAGTAGACATACTCTCTTTCTCTTCCTTCTTTCTGCTTTCATATCCAGGGTTTCTCTAGGGCTGCTCACAGGCCACATTCTTCCAGACTCATCTGTTTTAATAAGGATTACTTCTTGTTCATCTTCATGCTAAGGAAAATGAATGAGTTTAGTTAATGTTTGAAAAACTCAAGCAATGGTAAATTTCTATACTTAACAATGAGAAATTACAGAAAAGATTCCTGTTTTCATACAAAACTATGGGTTATTTTGAGTCTTTGGGATTTAAGTTTTTAAAGTCTATTGGATTTTTATCACCTGCTTTAAAGTGACAGTAACAAAAGACAAGATGGGGAGAGACCAAAAGTTCATTTTAGTTTTTTAGTAACTTAACTATAGAAACAATTTTGTATTGTTTTTAATTTAGCATATGGGTGTTGAACCTAGGGCCTCACATATAATAACCCTCATATTTACTTTAAAAAAAAAAGATTCTGAGATATATTCTTACTAAATTGTCCAGAGTGGCCTTGAACTAACTAGTAGGAATGGGGTAGGAGAAAGACTCAGTTCTCTTTAACAAACTTCTGACTCACTAGTCACTGAGAGGTTGACCATGCTCAAATGAGTATATGGACACCATAAATTTGAACTGGTGTACTGTTTTACTTTTTCTTCTTTTTTATTTTCCAGAGAGGGCACAAGGGAGGAGAGGGGTGGACCTTAAAGGACTGAAAAGTGTGATCAGGATGCATTATGTGAAATTCCCAAATAATCAATAAAAACATTATGGTGGGGGCAAAATAAGATGATAAAGTATTGTATTGGATCTGTACAACAATACCCATCTCTGATATAGTGGATATCATATGTAATGGGTGTTCCATAAACTTATAACTTGTAACAAGGCAACCAATTGTCAAGGCAGTCTTTTCAAAGTCGTTATTGCAATGATAATAATGTTTCCTTTTCTTAACTCTTTTCAAATACCTTTCATGTGTCTGGCTTGTCATAAGCTATTATATTTCACATAGTTTAAAAACATTATCTTGCCTAAAAGATTGTAGACAAATGTAACATAACACAACATAAACATAAAATGGCATAATAAAAAAGTTTTCTATGATGAACATAAATGTCACTGGTAACAATCAATAAGAGCATTAGGTGATAGATTCATTAAAGATCATTGAAAAGAAGCTGATCAAATTACTCAACGTTTTAATCTCCTCCTCATGTCAGAACTCAATATAAAAATGAATTCTATTTACATTTAACAGCACTGATGTTGAAGAAATAAAATACATCCTTATTAATGTTCTTAAAGGAATATATTTTTTCTCCAAATAGTTAATCAAGATTAAAGACTGTCACTAGTTTTCACCCTTATTTTTGAGATGTTATACTTTAAATCTTTTTACCTGTCCCCTTGCTAGAAAATATAAACATGGGAAAATATAATAATGTGACTTCTAACTTTATTATACTATGAAAGCTGCTCTGTATTCTAAAGATTTTTAAATTATTAATTATATAATCGCATTCCTTAATTTGAAAGTATTTTACTATATTTATCACATTCTCTAGCCTGCGATTCTTTTTAGTTTTGTGTGGATGTGTGCACAGTGATGTATATGTGTACACATGCAAATGGAGACCAGAAGATGACTTGGATGTGGTTCTTTGACCTCTTGTTTTGCTTTGTTTGCTATTTTTACACTGGATTTCTTACTGGCCCAGGATCTACTAAGTAGGTTAGGCTGGCTAGGTAATAAGCCCAGCAATCTGCCTGTCTCCACTGTCCCAGGACTAGGGTTATCATGTTTTATTACATGAATTCTAGGGATCCAACTCAAGTACTGTATTGACAGAACCATCTCCAAAGTTCTTAAAATTTTTTATGCCTTTCTTTCTTTAACTTAGTTACTCAATCAGCAACTATTTTCAGCATCCATACGTCTACAAAATAAAGTCCCTGACCTCAAGGTTATAGGTTCACTTAGGCATTACTCCCATAGGAATTACTAATATACAGAAAGCTAGATTCACTTTCTGTTACATCTTAGAGATATCTGTTATATGCTAGTAATTCCAAGATTTACTGATTTCCCAGAAATCCAACCTCACTGCCACTAATACTGTCCCACACTCTACTATTAAATGTAAACCTAATTGTGCTAGTCTTTACTTATTCTAGAGAGTTCATTATCAAAGACCAGGGTGATGCTCAAAATGATCAGTTGTTACGGATTGCAAAGGTTAATAACACAATAAGAGAACAAAAAAACTGCACATTCATAGATCTTTGAAGTCAGTAAACAGCAATTTTGTATTAATTCTATCTAAATTAAAAATTGAGACATTTTCTATATTCTTGTATTTTTATTTCACATACATGAATATTTTGACTGAATACATGTGTACCACATGTGTGCCTGGTCCCAGAAGGAAAAGATAAGGGTGCAGACTCCATGGAACTAGAGTTACAAATGTTTATGAATTACCACGTGAATGACAGAAACCAAACTTTTGTAATATCACAGAGACATCTTTCCAGCCCCATTTCCTATATTCTTTATTTCATATCCCATATGAGTCACATTTTATGACACTATCAGTCCAAGATGAACCCAAGAAACACACACACACACACACACACATTTTATACATCTATAAACAACCTTAACCCTTCATGGAACGCTAGGAGCACTATAGTAAATAGTACAAAAGCCAAGAGTCTGGAAGGCCTTCAACTTCTGACCCTGAAATTCTTTTCTAGTTCTTCATAATTCTGGTAAATTTACTATATATTTTAGTTTCATTTTACAAGAAAAGTTACCTTCTTATTCAATAAGGAAACCAAGGATGCAATTATTTTAAATTATTCTCAACAATCACAGTTCAATCTGTACAGTTTTCAGTTTTCAAAGTGCTTTGTCTTATCCATTCAGAGCTATAAATCATCCTTATGGCTCACAAAATTTGTGAGTTCTTAGTTAAAAGAAAAAAGAAGAAAACAAAATACTTTTCATTAAGTCAACTTGGTGATATAGCCAGGGTTGAACACTATCTACTGGAATGTAAAGTAGCTATGGGGAAGCAAATACTATTCTCACATAAATATATTATCAATATTATAGTAAGAAAGATAAGTATTTGCCAGAAAAAAGAGTAGTAGATTTACCTTCAAATCTAGTTGTGACTTAAAACTCTCTTTCTCATTCTTTGTGGAATAGGATATATAACCTTCTGATAGACATCATCATTTAGATTGTCCCTTCATTCCTACTCAATGAAACTTCTAGGCAGGTGTTTTTTTTTTTGGGGGGGGGGAGGAAAGGGTTTATTCAGCTTACATTTTCCACATCACTGTTAATCACCAAAGGGTGTCAGGACTGGAACTCAGGGACGTCAGGAAGCAGGAGTTGATGCAGAGGCCATGGAGGGATGTTACTTACTGGATTGCTTCCCCTGGCTTGCTCAGCTTGCTCTCTTATAGAACCCAAGACTACCAGCCCAGAGATGGTACCACCCAAAAGAGGACCTCCCCCCTTGATCACTAATTGAGAAAATGCCTTACAGCTGGATCTCATTGAGGCACTTCCCCAACTGAAGCTCCTTTCTCTGTGATAACTCCAGCATGTGTCAAGTTTAGGCAGGTGTTTTTATTTGTTTCATGCAATTCTAAGTAAATGAACAAACCACAGATAAAATAATTTGCCTTGTATAAAATTAATATCTAATTCAAATCTCTTAATTTTCTGTACAAAAAGAATTTAAAGACACCAACCTGCAGAATCTTGAATAAAAGCAGATTTCATTGGCCCTAGGATGAGGTTTCCATGAAGGAATCCTCATGAAATTTACACACAGACATCTAGTGTTACAACAGCAATAATATTAAACTAAGGAATAATATAAATAATCAAATAAACTTTTATTACTTACCTCTACGCCCAATCTTTTTGCTGGTATCTGTGTTTCTTTATATTTATTTGCCTCTTTAAGTTGGGCTTTAAGTTGTTCAGCTAATTCCTTCAAAATAAGATAGTAAGCTGTGGTGTTAAAATTTTCATTGCAGAATATTTCAAAGATATAAGACAGAAAACAGCTTAGCAAAACTTCAATCATCAAGTCACACTAAATTTTAATGTGTATACCTCAGATACAAATTGCTAGATGAGAGCATTTGTTTATGGTTTTGAGGTGAATAGTTTTAAGAAATTGTATTTTGAGAGAGGCAGAAAAATGGAAGAAATACACTAGAAATATATTAAGAATCACACTTTTGCAATTTCTTAGGTATTACAAATTTCTAATATGGAAAACTTCAGTTATTTGTCATAGGAAGAAATCACAAGACAAAAAATTGTATTTTCTTCATTTCTGGTAAGAAATTTACATAAAAATTTTGAATATATTTCACTATCCTAAGAACTCTGTAAATTTATGTAAAACACAAGAAATTATAAACTAAATATTTATGTGACAAAAAAGAACATGCTAATCTGCAATGCTTCCATAAAAAATAGAACACTTTTTTTTTATATGTAAGTTAACTTACTATGTGACCACTGTTTTCATTGATTCCTCTGTGCTTTCAAACATTAAACTTCAGGTTTTTCCTACTATAATTACTTGAGAGTTAACTCATCTCTCTTACTAATTTTTAGGCTGAGCTAAATTTCACTGATTCAAAGAAAGGCAGGGAATACACACAGTCTGTTAAAAAAAAAAAAAACTGAGAAAAAAACTGATCTTCTTTAGCTGCCTCTTGAATTTTCAAGAAAAACTGTTCTGATAGTATACCAGAATAAAAAAATGTAAAGAGCACTTATATTTACATTTAAAATAAACCCATGCTTAGAAGTGGGCTTATTATACTACAACATAGAAAGATTCCTAGCTTTGCTACTCTGACATATCTAATTTAACACAAATTAGCATAATGGGCATATCACCATAAGTACATGGTTGAGGAGTAGTTCCTAACAAATCACTCCTGTTTCTCTTTAACTTGAGACAAATTGATCTTCCACTCATAAACATTATTTAGGTTCTTTTTAAAACATTTGTAATTTATTGGTGTGATGCATCAGAGCATGTGTATAGAGATGAGAGAACAACTTACAGTAATAAGCTCTCTTCCTTCAAGTATGTGAGTCACATAAACCTCAGGTCATCGGCTTTGGTGGCAAGATTTTAGGTTTTCATTTTAAGAAAGCAATAAACACTGCTGGGCTGCACAAAGCTCAGTGGTTAAGAGCATTTGCTGCTCTTACAGAGGACAAGAGTTCAATTCCTAGCATATACTTCAGGTGGCTCACCACTACTTATAACCCCACATATCTTGTGGATCCAATACATTTTTCTGGCCTCCCTGGGCACCCCAATATACATGAATATACACAGACCCATATACAGACATTAATAAACATTTTTAAAGAATATTAAATTTTTACAAAAAGAAAATAAGCATTCCTAATAAGTTAAAATTGAATAAAACAAAGGCAATTTTAACTCCTACAACTATGTCCCAAAATAGAAAAGTGCTTAAAAATAACAATTTTTTCATAAAGTTCAGAAATCTAATAAAGGGGAGACCACACATATATTTCTCTGGTAGAGGAACTGTAAGAGTAGTATTTCTAGAAATTCTCAAGAATTTCTTTAAGAAATTAAGAAACAGTAATTATCTTCAAAGCATGCCACAGACTAAATGATTGATGTTTCTAAACAATCTGTAAGAATTAAACATTTCACTCTTCTCCAAGTGAAAACACACAGGGGTCTTACCATATTCCCCATCATTTCTGCCTTGATAATCTTGGCCCCCAACTTGTTCTTTTCATCAACATTTAAGATATAGGTGGACTCTGCCTCTGGACTGAAGGTGAAACAGGACAGGGGAAGAGCATACGTCATAAACAACCTCATGCATTAGCTTAACTCACTTCAGCAAAACATTCAGCACTAGTAGGTCAGAGTTCTAACACATAAAAGTTAAAATCAGCATTCTAGGGTGAACTACACTTCAAGATTCTGTTAAGAACTCAAAAATGGTCAATATAATACTGTTACAATAATAACTGAAAAGATTCCCAATAACTGTAAAATAAATAATATATAAATTATATATATAGATATTATATGTTAATGTTTTATGTTATATTAATAATAATATTATATACTAGTATTTAAAAATGGTATTTTTGAATAATCAGCCAGTGTACTGGTACACACCTGTAATATCAACAGTCAGGAAAACAAATTTAGCAGCTGTCATGAGATAGAAGCCTGATTGAACTACATGGTGAAGAGGCCAATCTGGGCCATATTTAGAGATTCTATTGCAGAAATAAACAAACAGAATCTATACTCACTCTAAGAAAGAAATAAAACAGCCAGGAAGTGGTGGCACACACCTTTAAACCTAACATTTGGGAGGCAGAGGCAGATGATTTCTGAGTTCGAGGCCAGCCTGGTCTACAGAGTGAGTTCCAGGACAGCCAGGGCTACACAGAGAAATTCTGTCTCAAAAAAACCCAAAAATCAAAAACCAAACAAACAACCAAAAACAAAACAAAACAAAAGAAAGAAAGAATGAATGAACGAATGCAAGCAAACACACTAATATCAGACTACAACTTTCTAAACTTGAGAAATTCTGTATTCATTTGACAAGTTATTGATCATCTTAGAGCTATAATCTTGAGTATATTTAGTTGCAGTCAACAAATAAAAGCAACAACTGTGCGTTCTCTTATAAAATTGGCCCATGATTAGAAACAAAAGTAACTTTGCTACATCCACTCCAGTGAAGTCTGTGTGACAGGTTTAGAAACCTGGAAGCAGTCCCAAGGCAAGGAATTTCACAGAAAGTTAGCTTCCTTAAACCTTGGCATTCCC
>NC_034599.1:98505-110445 GCF_900095145.1 Mus pahari | reverse complement strand
AAAAAAAAAAAAAAAAAAAAAAAAAAAAAAAAAAAACAGAATAGATAAAACAGTTTTTATTGGGGGGGTAGATATTTTTCTTTATTTACATTTCAAATGTTATCCCCTTTCCTAATTTCCCCTTCAAAAACCACATATCCCTTCCCACCTCTCCATGCTCACCAACCCAACCTCTACTGCTTCCTGGCCCTGGCATTCCCCTACACTGGGGCATAGAATCTTCACAGGACCAAAGGCCTCACCCCCTTTAATGAACAACTAGACCATCCTCTGCTACATATGCAGCTAGAGCCATGGGTCCAACCATGTGTTTTCTTTGATTGATGGTTTAGTCTCAGGGAGCTCTGGGGTTACTGGCTAGTTAATATTGTTGTTCCTCCTATGGGAACAACATGAGTCCTTCAACTCCATGAGTCCTTTCTCTAGCTCCTTCACTGGAGACCCTGTAGTCAGTCCAATGGATGACTGTAAGCATCCACTTCTGTATTTGTCAGGAACTGGCAGAGCTTCTCAGGACACAGCTACATTAGGCTCCTTTCAGCAAGTACTTATTGTCATCTGTAATAGTGTCTGGGTTTGGTGGTTGTTTACAGGAGGGATGACAGGTGGGGAAGTCTCTGGATGGTCATTCCTTCAGGCTCTCCTTCACATTTTGTTTCTATAACTCTTTTCATGAGTATTTTGTTTCCCCTTCTAAGAAGGATCGAGATAACCACTTCTTGAGTTTCATATGTTTTACAAATTGTATCTTGGATATTCTGAGCTTCTGGCTAATATCCACATATCAGCGAGTTGATATCATGTATGTTCTTTTATGATTGGTTACCTCAGCCAGGATGATATCCTCTAGATCCATCCATTTGTCTAAGAATTTCTTAAGTTCATTGTTTTTAATAGNTGNGTAGTACTCCATTGTGTAAATGTACCACATTTTCTCTATCCATTCCTCTGTTGAGGGATATCTAGGTTCTTTCCAGCTTCTGGCTATTATAAATAACTGAGATTTCACCTCACACCAGTCAGAATGGCAAAGTACAAAAACTCAGGTGTCAGCAGATGCTGGTGGGTATGTGAAGGAAGAGGAACACTCCTCCATTGTTGGTGGGATTGCAAGCTTGTATAACCACTCTGGAAATCAGTTTGGTAGTTCCTCGGAAAATTGGACAAAGTACTACAGGAGGATCTACCAATACCACTCCTGGTCATATAGCCAGAAAATGCTCCAGCATGTCACAGCTCCAATAATGACACATGTCACACTATGTTCATAATGAAAAAAGTTCTTAACAATATAAGAATGGCTGGGGGAATCACCTCAAGCTTTACAACAGAGCAATAGTGATAAAAACTGCACGGTATTGGTACAAACAATCCAATCAATAAATGTGGTATAGAACAAAACCAAGAATTTACAACACAAGAATCGAATGACTGAAAAGCACTTTAAGAAATGTTCAAAGTTCTTAGTGATCAGAGAAATGCAAATCAAAATGACCCTGAGATTCCACCTTACACCAATCAATATGTCTAAGATCAAAACCTCTGGTGACAACAAATGTTGGGGAGGTGTGGAGTAAGAGGAACATTCCTCCATTGCTGCTAGGATTACAAACTGGTACAATCACTCTGGAAATCAATCTGGAGGTTTCTCAGAAAATTGGAAATAGATCTACCTGAAGACTCAGGTATACCACTCTTGGGAATATACACAAAAGATGCTCCACCATGCCACAAGTGCATGTGTTCCATTATGTTCATAGCTGCCTTATATGTTATAGACAGAAGCTGGAAACTGCCCAGATGTTCCAGGACAGAAGAATCGATACAGAAACGGTGGTTCATTTACACAATGGAATACTACTCAGCTTTTAAGAACAAGGACATCCTGAGTATTTTAGGCAAATGTGTGGAACTAGAAAATATCATCCTGAGTGAGGTACCTCAGAAATAAAAGAACATGCATGGCATGTACTCCCTAATAAGTATATATTAGCCAAAATAAATAAATAAATAAATGTTACAGAATTCCCAAGATCCAGTCCACAGAACTCAAACTGTCAACATGCTGAAGGGGCCAAAGGAGGGCACCTCAGTCCCACTTGGAAGGGAGAAGAAAGCAATCATAAGTGTAGAAGGAGGGAAGGAGCTTGAAGGGAATGCGGACTGGGGGGTAAAGAGAGGAACCTGATCTTTTATTGGGTAGCAGAAAAGGACTGAAAACCTAAGGGGCAGCAAAACAGAATGGAAAGAGGCAACCTCAGAAGATAGGAGGATTGGGGACCCTCCAGAAAGTACAAGAAACCTGGGAGTTGAGAAACTCTCAGAACTCAAAGGACCTTATATGAAATGCCCTACAGTGGGGAGAAGGAACTTGTGAGGGATTGAGTTGCCATCCCTCAGTCAAAACTCTGAAACATAATTGTTCCTGTCTGAAAGAACTGCAGGAATGGAAATGGAGAGGAGCCTGTGGAAAAGAAGGTCAAGTTACAGGCCCAAAGTGGGATCCAGCTCAAGGGGAGGCCTCAAAGCCTGACACTATTACTGAGGCTATGAAGTAATCAAAAATGGATCTCTCATGACTGCCTCCTAAAAGACCCAATGAGCAGCTGAATGAGTCAATTGCAGATATGTGCATGCATCCAATGGACAGAAGTTGCTGACACCTGTGACTGAATTAGGGAAAAGCTGGAAGAAGCTGAGGAAGAGGGCTACCCTGTAGGAGGACCGGCAGTCAATTCAATGGACCTGGGGTCTCTCAAACACTAGGTCACCAACCAAGGAGTATACACCAGCTGATGTGAAGCTCCCAACATATATTTGGTCTCGGTTCAGTTAGAGAAGATGCACCTAACCCTCAAGAGACTAGAGGCTCCAGGGTGTTTAGAGGTCTGGTGGGGGGTTGGGTGGGTTTGGGGAGTGGGGACATCCTACTGGAGACAGGGGGCAGGGAGGAGGTATGGGGTGTAGAACAGTCGGAGGGTGGAGTTCAAGGGGAATAAAATCTTGAGTGTAAAATAAGTAAATCAATCAATCAATCAAATAAATAAGTGAAAGTAAGTTTAAATCATTAATAGCCACACCACTAAAGAAGATATACACAGAAAATCAAATATAAATCAAGATTCCATATAATAAGTCATGGAAATAGAAGTGAATACAGCAATTGAATGATCAAATATCTATAACAGCAATAACATCAAGTATTGACAAGAATTTGGAACACTGAGAATGCTTGTTCATTTCTTCTGAAAACATGAACTACTTGGAAGACAGTTTGACAGTTCCTTACAAGGATGAGGAATCCTTTTTTTAAAAAAAATAACTTTATTAGATATTTTCTTCATTTACATTTCAAATGCTATCTCAAAAGTCCCCTATACCCTCCCCTGGCCCTGCTCCCCTACCCACTCACTCCCACTTCTTGGCCTTGGCATTCCCCTGTATGGAGCATATAAAGTTTGAAAAACCAAGGAGCCTCTTTTCCCAACGATGGCAGACTAGGCCATCTTCTGCTACGTATGCAGCTAGAGACACGAGCTCTGGGCATACTGATTAGTTCATATTGTTGTTCCACCTACAGGGTTGCAGACCCCTTCAGCTCTTTGGGTAATTTCTCTAGCTCCTCCATTTGGGGCTCTGTGTTTGCCAGGCACTGGCTTAGGCTCACAGGGGACAGCTATATCAGGGTCCTTTCAGCAAAATCTTGCTGGCATATGCAATAGTGTCTGCGTTTGGTGGCTGATTATGGGATGGAACCCCAGGAGGGGCAGTCTCTGGATGGTCCAAAGGATGAGGAATTCTTACCACATGACTCAGCAATTTTTCTACTTGATATTTAGCCAAATGTATTAGAAACATATGTGTAGATAAAAACCTGTGCATATTCCAGTAGGAATGGGATGTAGGAGAAGTGTAACAATAAATGAGCCGACAAATGTCTCAACAGTAGCCATGTTTATTCAGAGAAGCAAACAACTTATACTTTGAAGGTTAAGAAGAGTCATGTGAGAAAAACAAACAAACAACTCACAGGCTGCAAAACCGTGTTTTTTTTTTTTTCATAAAGTCATATAAACAAATAGCATTAGCCAGTTGTAATGAATAATATGAAGCAAACTCACTGCTATCTGCAATACCTGAATTGGACACAATAACATCTTTATTAAAAAATAATTTTGTAGTTTTCAAGAAACTGAGTACATAAGACTTGTTTTCTTGGAGTTTTCTCATAAGTACTCAATTCTCATCACATATTTCTATGCTGGTAATGTGTTCCAACATGGGTTTCTATAATAGCTTTATTGAAACTTATCAAACCTTGCAAACAACCAAAATATCCTTTTGTAAGTATGTGGTTAAAAGTTATAAGCCCAGACAGTAGAATATTGCCAAAACTAAAACCAAATAAACCACCAAGCCATCAAAAGACAAAAAGGAACTTTAAAATTATATTATATGGTGTCTCCGTATGTTGTTCATTTTACAATCATTAAAAAATGACAAAAGGGAGCATGGATTTCTTTGGCCTTATAGTTCCAGTACAAACTCATATAATAAATAATACAAATAATTAATGGCAGCAAAATCATGAACTTTGGATAAAAATCTGTAGCTATGTTGTCATCTGTTGTGATAAATCTGACTCAAGTAAAGGATGTAAATAATGGAAGATGCCAAGAATCTTAAAGACAAAAATTATAAAAACTATTTATAACTTCAACTAATTTCTGCTGTGGATGTAACCATGTCTAAAAATCAAATCTCTTTATGAAGTATCATTACTAGTCATTTGTAACCCTCTTAGCACAGTAGGTATTGTGTCAGTCTTATTAACTAAAATGTACCATTATTTACTTAATATTTAATCACTACATGTATATTACACAGAAATAAAACTTAAGACAAAATAAGGGGGTTATAGACATGAAAAACATTTGCTATGGGGTCTCTCAAAGGAGAGAATATATATATATATATATTTGCAAGAAGTTAAGTAGTGTTATTTTATAATGACCAAACAGAATACATTGGATTGAGGGGTGATGTGGACATCAATCCATATAATAAAATGCTGCTGTCTACAAACTATGTATTTTAAGGTAAGATTTAACTTTTTCTGCATTTTCATGAAAATTTGAGAAAAATATAATTTTGGAAAATATGCTTTCTGGCATATAATATAATATAAATGTCTGGCATATAGAATATTTCTTAGTAGGCCAATGCATTCATTACCATCATAACGTAAATATAAACAAGTGTGGATGAGTGTCATACATTGTAAATTAATTCAGAAGTAATTAACTGACTTAGGTTTTGTCTATGTAGTGCAACACCAACAATCACAGAGAAAAAAGTTCTAACAATGAGTTGCTTTGTCTATATTACTGTGATAACACCTTCATCACTCAAAATCAAAAAACAAAACTCTTTTGGTGTCAACTAACAAGGACTAAGTATTTCTAAACAAAAATGAAATCTCTTGGTTATCTTGCATCCTTTAATCTGAAAATAGTAGCCATATATTGAATTTTGCATATGAATAATAGAAGGTCCTCTACAAGATCCTGAAATACACACACACACACACACACACACACACACACACACACACACACACACATATATATATATATAAAACCTATGATACACACAATCAGTTATGATATTCAGATAATGCTGTTTTTGTTAACAATCCATATGTGATTATTCCATGAACTATGATTTCACAAAACAACATAATAGAAAAGTTAATAATAGAGTATAAATACTTAATAAGCATATCTGTTGTACAGAAAGATATGTAGACATTTCTAATGATTAGCTTCATTCATTTTTTGAATAATTACTGTGAATATTTTCTATAGTTCTCGTTTTAATGTGTCTATAATAACTCTCAGTATGAGTACATTTTTGAAATGAAAATGCCATAATTTTAGTTTTAAAAAGGCTTTTTTTTTCCAAAAAGCTATTACAATTTGTCTTATTGGAGTAGAAAAGCAGACACTTAATAATTAATAAAAAAGAAATCTTCCTAGTGCTATGGAATTAAGGGAGGCTTCAAGAAAGAGAATTGAACTTTCAAGATCAAAGAGAAGTATGACCTAAGAAACTACATGCCACTTCTTCTTGTGGTGGCCAAACCTTCAGAAGTCTCTCAGATGCTCTCAGGTGCTCCATAAGGCCTGAACTATGATCAAAACAATGTCAAAACACTGATTACTCTTCCTTTCACTTATGACATCTCATCATGTAGGAAAGAGTATTGGCATCTGATTCTCAAAAGGCCACCAGAAATCTAACAACATCACCTTCCTGTAATTATCCAAACAACATTTGTATGTCTATTTGTCATGTACCTGTGGTCTGCCAGGAGTAATCAGTCACAAGAATCCTTACCTAACTTCAAGCATGCATCCATTGGTTTTTCTGCCCTGGAATTCTGATTTTAATCTTTAGTCTATAAACTTTTAAAAGAGCAATAATCCATAAGCTATTACCTAGATTTAACCAAAGTAACAAGAATAGGATGATGCTAAATAAATATTAAAACATTACTAAATCTTTTGGTGTCATGCCCACTCCAGTAGTGACTTGCTTGCAGGTCTGAAAATCTGGAGGCAGTCATGAGAAAAAAAGTTTCAAGGAGACTCAGCCTCCTGGAGTCCTGGCATTTCCAATAACCCATTTACTCAAACCCTGTCCTCATGTTAGTATGGTGTATCATAGGTGAGCCTCCACCAGTGTTCCAATGTTCTAGATTATTACGTAAAGCCAGGACCTTGGAATTCAGTAGGATTCCATGAAAAGACCAGTGAAACTAATTAGACATTACAAAGAGCATGGCAAGTAAGTCCTTTTGAAATCATTGGTCTGTTTTGTGTTAGATAACGTCAATGTACTTTGCCTGTGGTGACATCCTAACCCTTTATTTTCTATATTATTTAAAACTGGTGTTCATTTTGTGAAAATACACTCAGTCTCTACACTCTCTCTCCTGTGGACTCTGTTTGTCACTCACCGAATCCTCGCTCATCTGCAACCAAGACCCATTCCACACCTATAGGAGACCACACAAAGGAGGCAGTCTGCAGCATTTTGGGAAGATATAAAAGCATGTATTTCTTCACTTTAAACTTTACTGCCAGATAATTTCATTCTACTGCACTGACTATTTCTGGTCATATGAAATATTCTCAGCTTAATTGTGTAGCATATTTTGATTCAATATAAATTTTAACTTACTAGATTATCTCTGGAACAATAAACATACAAAATTTATTTGCATTATTTCAGTGTTATATATTCCATTATGACATATATTGTGGCAGACAAGAAAACCATAGCCATGAATAACAAAATTTCAACTATTCATCAGATATATTTTCTGCTTTAATTTTTTTCAATAACTTTTCACCAATTAACTTTGAATTCAGCAGAACCAAACACCCATTGTAGGCAAACCCATGTATCTTTCCTCATTGTTCATTTTAAGTCAACATTCATTTGTTCCTGGTAGAATCTGCAGCTATCTATGTAAAAGAAAGATAGCCAGGTATTTGGAACTTTGATAATTTGTGCAGAATTTATGAATACCTATAAAAAGTAGATTTGTCATTTTAAAAATAAAACCTCTGTATATATATTCCATTTAAATAGGGCCAAGAAGATGTCAATGGAAGGAAAAGTATTAAGTAGCAAACAGTACTGTGAAGTAAGTTATTATTCTTTCAATTAACCATCAACTTTACAATAGTATGGTCTCTAACAGATAGAGTTTTCTACAATTGTTTGAAAATATTTTGGGAGAATAGTCAAATATACCACCAATTCTCAGTTGATATAAGGTCATTATTGGTATAAAATATTTTCTAGGATGCTCAAAAAACATTTTACCCAATATGGCTTCTAAAATTTTGTTAAATTTAAGCTGTATGCAAATAAAAGAACCCAAAGTAACTAAAATAAGATATAGCTTTGCTGGACAAAGGATCAAATCTTTCATAGCTATTATGGTTTAACCTCCATTTCTTTCTAAGCAACAAGATTTGTTTGATGGCAGCTGCAAAGCAAGAACATTTGTAACAGAGACGTGCACAGAATACAATCTAGATATTTGATAGTCTTTTCTCTCTGGACCTCCATTCCTTTGAGAGCAAACTGAAAATTTATATTCCACAAAGTAGTGTGTAAAATATATTCACGGATTTCCCTAAGTTTTCTTTTCTTTTTTCTTTTTTTCCTTTTTTTAAATTTTTTTTTAAAATTTTTGTTTGTTGAGACAGGGTTTCCTGGCTGTCCTGAAACTCACTCTGTAGGCCACTCTAGACCAGACTGGCCTCGAACTCAGAATTCTGCCTGGCTCTGCCTCCCAAGTGCTGGGATTAAAGGCATGTGCGACCATGCCCGGCAAGTTTTCATTTCTTAACATTTTTTGTTTACTAAATGATGTGTGTGTGTGTGTGTGTGTGTGTCTGTGTGTGTGTATAGCTGTGTCTGTGAGTATGTGTGTAAATGGAGATATGGGGAGGTATATCCCAGTAATTCATAAATGTTTATAATTTCTTCAGATATGTTCAGCAAACAATAGATTAAAAATAAATTTTAGAGGTATCTGGTACCCAAACATTAACCTAGCACCTGGAAGGTAGCAAGTAGCTCTGGAATTCCAAGTCAGTAAGATTCTATCTCCATAGTATAATGAATAAAAGAGAATAAACTGTCAGTGATCACTTTAGACCTTTCAATTTTTATATGAATTAATTTTGACACAGAATTTTCATTTAGCACGATTTATAATAACTGTCCTACCTCTTCATATATTCAGGCACTGAGATACAGTTCTTCGTAGATACATAAAAGATACACCTTTTCTCATACTCACCACCAAATCAATCTATTTATGTCTGAAATCTACCACAAATGTAATAAATTCAATCTGAGAATAATGTCTTGAAAATAGATGTGAGAAAACATCTGATTTTTGTGACATATCTTGTTGAAGAAAACTAATGATACAAATATCATAAAAACAATTAAAGGCAATTATATTTTAGAAAGCTCAGAATCTTGAAAACAAAATAATAAGTTGCATAAGCAACATGTGGTTTTGCATTACAGGAGTCTCTTATGTAATTCAGGTAACTTAATTGAGTTATTCTGAAAAATAACTCCAAATCCTGGATTTCAGAAAAGGCAGGAAATGAGGAAAACCAGAAATATAAGACAATGAGGTGATAGACAAAGAAAATGCCTTTCACATAGTGCTTCAGGAATCTCCAAACATGAGTAGATAAAACCAATAGTTTGTTTACTTTGTTTAGTGCCTAATCTCTCCAGAAAACAATAGATTGTTAAAAATGATTTCTAATGAAGAGATGACTCATAATCTTATTTTCCACAGGATTAATTCACATAGTAATGACAAATGCCAGATTTACTGTCTTACTGTTCTGGCTTGAATAACAAATACTCATGGACTGAGTTTCTATTTAATTTTTTCATTTGTTTGTTTTGTTTCGTTTTTTTGAGACAGTGTTTCTCTGTATAGCCCTGGCTGTTCTGGAACTCACTCTGTAGAACAGGATGGCCTCTGCCTCCTGAGTGCTGGGATTAAAGGCCTGCGCCACCACGCCCAGCTATGGACTGAGTTTCTAAAGCAATTATTTTGCATAAATATGGGTAAAGCTATCATGTCAGAGTGTTAGCATAGTGAGGGTCAGGTGAGGACTCACCTGACTAGAGTCAGACACTTTTCATTGATTCCTCCTCTGGAAACACAGTTTTGATACCTCTTGCTTTTCTAGAACCGCAATTCTACTGGATCAGGTCTTAATCAAGTGAGTATATTTAACCTTAATTGCATTCTTAAAGACCTTATTTAAAATAATGTGGAAGGTTGGAGCTTAAAGATGAATTTGGAGTGAGAGGACATTATATACTGCACATAGCTTATAGAAATTTAGGTCCAACAAATACTGCTGGCTAAGACAGAATTATACATGAGCCAGCATTCACTTGCCTAGGAATTTGCAAGATGAAACTAATGTAGTCAAATTGCTATGTAAATAAATCTATCCATATAATTTTCAAGAAGATGCAAACAGAGATTTAAATATTTTAGGCAAAATACTGTCTTTGAAAATTACAGTTAAGTACATTTAAAAACAGATGGATAGATAGATAGATAGATAGATAGATAGATAGATAGATAGATAGATAGATGATAGATTTATGTACTACAAATATAGTAGACATAATGCAAACTCAGATACTATAAACATCATTAAAGAAAATTAGGAAAATGACAGGGGTTGTCTCAAAATTTAAAAGAAAAGAAACATTGAACCTATCATGTATGTTACTTATCATTTAATTCTTTTATTACTAAGGTGTATGTGGATAAATATAATCTGTAGTGTAACTCAAAAATTTCATTAATAGATTTGCTTAGAAGAGGAAGAGCCACATGTCTCTAAATAATTTAAACACATAAATATATATGACACGATAGCATCTAAATAAATGTGAAAACACATAATATGTTACAGGTATTAAAGGGATACCCACATGTTATATAAGAAAGTAAGTATGGGATATGGACTATTAATTTGTTGTTGTTGTTCTTATTGTTGTTGTTGCTGCTGCTGTTGTTGTTACCAAAATTCTGTCAGGAAGCAACTTAAAGGGGAAAGATCTTATTTTGGCTTACAAATTAAGAAATTCTAACCGTGGTGACATTTGCCTGAAGAAGTTGGTCATGTGACATTGTAGTCAAGAACCAGAAAACTAAAGAAAAGCATGTTATGGTGAGCTACAAAACTAGGTGACATTGCCTTTAATCCCAGGAGGAAGAGGTAGGGGATCTCTGTGAATTTGAGGCCAGCATCATCTACAGAGAAAGTTCCAATGCAACCAGGGCTACACACAGAAATCCTGTTTCAAAATACAATAACAAACAAACAAGCAGACAACAAACCTGAAGGTTCACCCAGTGATTTACGCCTATTATTGAGACTCAGCTTTCTATAAGTTCTATATCCTTCCCAAACAGTCCTACCAGTTGTAGACCAAGAATTTACATACATAATTTCATAGGACACCTCATATTCAAACAAGAGGATCAAGTGAAAAAGTAAAACCTGTAGAAGAAAATAAAGAACAAAGAAAGATCTTGCACAGAATTATTTATGATTGTTTTAGGTTAAGAAGATGAAGAATTCTGGTAACTTAATCTCATAGAACAAATTTGGAAGAGAAAGAGAAGAACATAAGAGCAGAGAAATAAGAAATGGTTTCAACTCTGCTCAATGTGCTTGTGTGTGCATGTCTGCGTAACTGTGTTTGTTGTCATATGAATATTTATTAAATATGCACTTTCAGGTTTCATTTTCTTCTAACATGATCTAGACAAAGGATTATAGCTCACTTGCTTGTTTTTATTAATGTGAATATGAGACCACACGTTTACAATGTAGTATGTATGCTTTTCTCAGCTCTTACCCATAAACTGTATAAACAGTACTTTATACATTTTATGAGAAAAGAAGAGAAGGCAAAGTTAAGCCAAGTTATGCATCATTCTGGATCCCTCAATGATTTCAGGGTAGACAATATCACTTTCTCCAACAAGGCTACACTATATTAACCTATGGATGCAATAACATTTAAACCACCACAGACTACTGAGAAATGTTCTCTGAGAAACACTTCAACTTTAGGAGCTAAAGCAGTCACCTGTATTGGTTATATTTTACAGCATAATCACCTATCCTAGGAAATCAAGGGAAGAGAATTTATGCTAAGGCATCAGCTGATTTTCTTTTTTTTTTTTTTATTTTTTTATTTTTTATTATTTTCTTTATTTACATTTCAAATGCTATCCCGAAAGATTCCCATACCCCTCCCCCCACCTCTGTTCCCCTACCCACCCACTCCCAC